>NW_003547552.1:5849-13360 GCF_000090795.2 Amphimedon queenslandica | reverse complement strand
TCCTTTGAAATACAGTCTAACCACCACCATTACTCATATCACAATAAACCTACCAAATAATATATGTATCTTGATACTACAGCTATTGCATGACTAAATATTTACCTCAAAAGCAGGTAGTTCATCAGGTTTGATAGTGTACACTCCACTGCAGGTATGTCCCTGATCATATAGTTCCTTACAATCACGTGCAATACAACCTATTAGTCTGTGAATAGAGTTTCACAATATTTGTTTCTGCCTTACTTGTTTTCATTATGGTTGTCTCTTGACGATCAGATTCATTGGATCTATTATCCTTACAATCGTATGTAATACAACCTATTAATTTAAAAATAGAGTGAATCAATATTAGTCATGTCATACCTGTGTCTTGATGATCAGAATTGTATTGATTGATAGTGATGATGGTTCCAAGAGAAAACCAGATAAGGAACAGTAGACAAAAAATAGTTATCACAATATCCAGTATGAAGAGCACTAAAGCATGTAGTCTTGCAATATTCACCTTTTTATTATTCAGTGCATTATTTAAGTTATGATTATTTAAGTTATGATCATTCAGTCTGTCATTTAAGTTCTCATCATTTAATTCCTCATCCACAGCAGCCATACAGGTCTATATCTATGATCCTCCAATGAAAATGATGACCAAAGGAAAGTTAAAACAGTGAAGCCTCCCTTTTGCAGTAGTTTGAAGGGTGGATCAACTCTTGCTGTAAGATTATATAGCAACCTAAACACACAACTCATGAATACATGCAGAAATTTGAAATATGGTACACCACTACTTTTCTAATGGGCTATCAAGGTATTGTCTGACAATAATAATTAAACAATAAATTAAAATCTGAAAAAATGAGAGTCTTAATAATAATTAGAGTCATTTTCTCCAAATAATGACTCTACTATCCTTGGTTTAAATTAATTTTATTTATCTAATATTACTAATTATCACCATCTAAAAAATAAAATCAAAATCTGGAAAAAGAATACAACAAAGTTTTAATAGTCATTATAACACTAGGAGCTGTTTTACTAATAATAGTCTAGGATGATAAAAACTACTGCTAATAATAGACATCAGACACTTAATTTCTTCTAATCTTCATTTCAGACACCTTCAAAGAATAGTTGTGGCCTCTAAAACCTAACCAGTTCGTTCCATTACTAAGTATGCTATGAGGTCCAGCCAAATATTGACCATTAAGATTTGAATGATGACAATCATTGTACCACCATGCTGCTTTGAAATTATTAGCACAAATGGGCATCATTGTCACAATCATGAGTTGAAAAATTCATATTATTATGAAAAGCTAAGCTGTCTCCAGCATTCCCACTGTATCCTCCTACTGCTAGTGTGTATTTTGTATGTGCATCTCCAACTATAAATGTAGAATAATGAGCAAACACACTGACACCTTCAAAATCCTTTAGGTCAACACGTAGGCTAGTATTGCCTGTTGCTGTGAGTCGGTGTATTTTATCAAGTCCCAGCCAGAACTCTCCATTGAGATCTCCAAATCCTTTTACATATTCTGTCCACTTGCGATAGAAGTCAACAGAACCATCCATTCTCCTTTGAAATACAGTCCAGCCACTACCATTACTCATATCACAATAAACCTGCAATAAATGATGCATGAAAGCTATTGCATGAATTAATTACCTTAAAAGCAGGGAATTCATCAGGTTTGATAGTATACACTCCACTGCAGGTATGTCCCTGATCATACAGTTCCTTACAATCATGTGCAATGTTACTTATGCAGCCTATAGGTATAAATAGGATGATACAATATCAGTTAGTAGCTACCATACCTGTCTCTTGAGTTTGATAAAGAGTGATCAATCCAAGAAAAAAAAAGGAAAGCAAGAGGACACAAAAAGCAATATCCAGTCTCTCAGCCATAGTTGGCAGCTGAACTTAAGTTTAAGTTTGAAAGCTGGCACCTCTTTGCAATAGATTGAAGGGCGGATTTCAACTCTCGCTGTAACACACATAGCAACATAAACACACAATTCATGAATAGAACTGAAAGTGAAATATGATATCATGTAAAGGGCCTGCCTTTTAGGGCGTTGCTACTTTGGCAAATAGATCTAATTGATTTTATTATCATCATTATTGAAAAATAAAATTGAAGTTAAAGTGAGAATGAGAGAGAAGTGAATGAAAAATATTATATATCATTCCTCTCTCCCATTATAACAACAATAGAGATCAAAGGGACAGTTTTACAACAAGAAAACATAACATCATAACTGTATAGCTATAGAATTATTTACTAATAATAGGTAACTATTAAGGAAAACGACAATGCTGTTTTATTTTCTATTAATTTTCATTTCAGACACCTTCAAGGAATAAAAATAACCTTTAAAATGATACCAGTTCACTCCATCAGCATGTGTGCTATGTGCACCAATCAAATACCGACCATTAAGATTTGAAGCATGACCCTGAGTATACCACCATGCTCCTTTGTATGCAAGAGCACAGCTACCATCAGAGATATCATTGTCACAATCATGAGTTGAAAATTTCATATTGTCATGAACAGATAAGCTGTCTCCAGCATTCCCAATGTATCCTCCTACTGTTAGTGTGTAGCTAGTGTGTGCACCGCCAACTGTAAATGTAGAGTAATGAGCAAACACACTGACACCTTCAAAATCTTCCAAGTCAACACGTAGGCTAGTATTGCCTGTTGCTGTGAGTCGGTGTATTTTATTAAGTCCCAGCCAGAACTCTCCATTAAGATCTCCAAATCCTTTTACGTATTCAGTCCAGCTGCGATAAAAGTCAACTACACCATCCATTCTCCTTTGAAATACAGTCCAACCACTACCATTACTCATATCACAATAAACCTACCAAATAATATATGTATCTTGATACTACAGCTATTGCATGACTAAATTAATTACCTCAAAAGCAGGTAGTTTATCAGGTTTGATAGTGTACACTCCACTGCAGGTATGTCCTTGCTCATACAGTTCCTTACAATCATGTGCAATGTTACTTATGCAGCCTATAGGTATAAATAGGATGATACAATATCAGTTAGTAGCTATCATACCTGTCTTTTGAGTTTGATAAATAGTGATTGTTCCAAGAAAAAAACAGAAAAGGAACAGGACACAAAAAGCAATATCCAGTATGAAAAATACTAAAGCATGTATTCTTGCAATATTCAATTTCTTCTGATCATTTAGTTCCTCAGCCATAGCTGACAGTTAAACTATAAGTTTGAAAGCTGGCACCTCTTTGCAATAGATTAAAGGGCGGATTTTGACTCTCGCTGTAACACACATAGCAACATAAACACACAATTGATGAATATAGAACTGAAAGTGAAATATGATATCATGTAAAGGGCCTGCCTTTTAGGGCGTTGCTTGTTTCGCAAATAGATCTAATTGAGTTTATTATTATCATTTATTGAAAAATAAAATTAAAGGTAAAGTGAGAATGAGAGAGAAGTGAATGAAAAATATTTTATATCATTCCTCCCTCTCACTATAACAACAAAAGAGATCAAAGGTCAGTTTTACAACAAGAAAACATAACATCTTAACTGTATAGCTATAGAATTATTTACTAATAATAGGTAACTACTAAGGAAAATGACAATGCTCTTATTTCCTATTAATTTTCATTTCAGACACCTTCAAAGAATAATGAAGGCCTTTAAAATGTGCCCACATCACTCCATCAGCATATGTGCTATGTGTACCAGCCAAATACCAACCATTAAGATTTGAAGCATGACATTTAGAGTACCACCATGCTCCTTTGTATGCAAGAGCACAGTTACCATCATAGATATCATTGTCATGATCATGAGTTGAAAATTTCATATTATTATGATGACCAGATAAGCTGTCCCCAGCATTCCCACTGTATCCTCCTACTGTTAGTGTGTAGCTAGTGTGTGTACCTTCTACTATAAATGTAGAATAATGAGCAAACCTACTGACACCTTCAAAATCCTTTAGGTCAACACGTAGGCTAGTATTGCCTGTTGCTGTGAGTCGGTGTATTTTATCAAGTCCCAGCCAGAACTCTCCATTGAGATCTCCAAATCCTTTTTGGTAGTCGGCCCACTTGAGATAAAAGTTAACCGAGCCATCCATTCTCCTTTGAAATACAGTCCAACCACCACCATTACTCATATCACAATAAACCTACCAAATAATAAATGCATCTTGATACTAGTGTATAAAGCATAAATTAAGCACCTTAAAAGCAGATAGTTCATCAGGTTTGATAGTGTAAACTCCACTACAATTATATCCCTGCTTATAGAGTTCCTTACAATCCTGTGCAAAGCAGCCTATAAATTGTATTTGAATAGATGGTAAACAATATTTCTGATATACTTGTCTCAGCTATGTTTGTGTCTTGACGATCAGATTCAATACAATCACATGCAGTACAGCCTATTAGTCTATGAATAGAGTTTCACAATATTTGTTTCTGCCATACTTGTTTTCACTATGGTTGTCTCGTGATGACCAGAATCATTAGATCTATTATCCTTACAATCATATGCAATACAACCTATGAATTTAAAAATAGAGTGAAGCAATATTAGTCTGTGTCATACCTGTCTCTTGATTATCAGAATTGTATTGATTGATAGTGATGATGGTTCCAACAAAAAACCAGATAAGAAACAGTAGACAAAAAATAGTTATCATGGTATCCAGTATGAAAAGCACTAAGGTATGTAGCCTTGCAATATCCATCCGATCATTTGAGTTCTGATGATTTAAGTTCTGATCATTCAACCTGTTATTCAAGTTCTCATCATTTAAATCCATAGCAGCCATATAGAGGTCTATATTTATTATCCTCCAATGAAAATGGTGGCCAAAGATAATTTAAAATAAGCCTCCCTATTGAAATAGTTTGAATTTTGAAGGGTGGATTTTGACTCTCGCTGTAACATACATAGCAACGTAAACACAATTCATGAATATAGAACTGAAAGTGAAATATGATATCATGTAAAGGGCCTGCCTTTTAGGGCATTGCTTGCTTGGCAAATAGATCTAATTGAGTTTATCATCATCATTATTGAAAAATAAAATTGAAGGTATAAAGTGAGAATGAGAGAGAAGTGAATGAAAAATATTTTAATCATTCCTCCCTCTCACTATAAAAATAAGAGAGATCAAAGGGACAGTTTTACAACAAGAAAATATAACATTATAACTGTATAGCTATAGAATTATTTACTAATAATAGGTAATTGTTAAGAAAACGACAATGCTGTTTTATTTCCTATTAATTTTCATTTCAGACACCTTCAAGGAATAATGATAGCCTTTGAAATCTAGCCAGTTCACTCCATTAGCAAATGTGCTATGAGTACCAGTCAAATATAAACCATTAAGATTTGAATAATGACACTTAAAGTACCACCATGCTCCTTTGTATGTACTAGCACATTGAACATCATCAATATCATTGTCATGATCATGAGTTGAAAATTTCATCTTATCATGAACAGATAAGCTGTCTCCAGCATTCCCACTGTATCCTCCTACTGTTAGTGTATATTTTGTATGTGGATTTCCAACTATAAATGTAGAATAATGAGCAAACACACTAACACCTTCAAAATCTTCCAAGTCAACACGTAGGCTAGCACTGCCTGTTGCTGTGAGTCGGTGTATTTTATCAAGTCCCAGCCAGAACTCTCCATTGAGGTCTCCAAATCCTTTTTGGTAGTCAGCCCACTTGAGATAAAAGTCAACAGAACCATCCATTCTCCTTTGAAATACAGTCCAACCACCACCATTACTCATATCACAATAAACCTGTAAATGCAGACACAATTATGAATTATATACTAATTACTGGTACCTCAAAAGCAGGTAGCATATCTGGTTTGATAGTGTACACTCCACTACAAGCATGTCCCTGATCATACAGTTCCTTACAATCACGTGCAGTACAACCTACTTCGTTTAAAATAGAGTGAAACAATAATTAGTCTGTGTCATACCTGTCTCTGGAGATTGATAGTTAGGGATAGCTGCAAGAAAGAACCAGATAAGAAGGAGATAAAAAGTACATTTCAATATATCTAGAAACAAAAGCACCGAAGAGTGTATTCTTTCCATATTCCATTTATTGGGGCGAGCCTGAGTTGGGGCGAGCCTGAGCTCGCCCCACTAAGGCGAGAAAGCGTTTGTTTGTTTGTACGGGCAGACTGTCTAACATTAATTTATTAAAGTTAAATAGCTTAATCTTCATTGAAAGCGGGTGTGGTCACAATGATAAAATGGCGGCTATAAGCAAGTCTGAGCTTATTTTCAGTGCAGGAAAGTACAAACGGTCAGCTAGATAAGGCTAAACTGCTGTTTGAAACTTCTCTAGCAAGAATAAAAGTTGGGAAAGCAGATATACAGTCTTTTCCTTGGTATAAAGGATTCTGCTAAGGTGAATGCGAGTGAGAAAGCTGCATGTACTGTACTGCTAGCTGCATGTACTGTACTGCTAGCTGCATGCATCATAAGATCTATTCTAGGTGATGTTTCTTCTCTAGGAGCAAGCCTAGGTTAACAAAGCAGATATACAATCTTCAAACATGATTTGTTCAGTGACTGCTTCTAACTATAAACAAGATAACTTTAATTTAAGCAAGATGACTACAAGATACTGAATTTAGACATGTGCAATTGCTTTGCTATACTATATCCCAACTGAGTTTGACCCAAGAAAAACTTTTTATAGGATAACTTTTTTAAACCTTTTACATGTAGCTCATACAGCACATAATCTATAGCTTGCTTAGGCTCGCCCCTTTAATGTTTTGCATTCGTCTAGTTATCATTCCTTCTGTCATTCCGTCTGTCGTTCAAGATCTCATCCATAATACTAGACCTCGTACTAGACTCTCAAGCAAAGCAGATATTGAGACAAATATCTATGGACCAACGTATTAATAGACAAGCCGTGCCTATTAAAGCGAATTAAATAATTTCATTGATTTATTATAATAATTACTAAGTATCACCATCTGAAAAAATAAAATTAAAATCTGGAAAAATAATACAACAAAGAGTTGTAGGAAGAGAATGAGAGAAAGAGAGAGAGGAGGGGATACAGAGAGTAAGGTGTACAAACAGAGTCTTGATGATTCTCCTTCTCTCCGATCAACAGAGAAAAAAACAAAAAACATGAACATATTGAAATGAACTAAAATTACATAAAGAAAAGAAAAAGAGAGAGAAAGAAAGTGAGAGGATAGAATATAGAAAAAAGACGGAATTAATCCTTCTTCCATTTACCCTCCCCTCCTCTCTCCTATTGAATCCTACGAGAAAGAAGAGGGATCAGCCGAAGGGCCATTCTCCATCAAATCAGATTGAAGATAAGAGGTAGTTGCTAGGCCCGTTCTTCTCCTAGTACCACCAAATGTAGGACTATCAGTAGGACCCCCACCTCCACCACCAGGTACAGGAGCTGGAGCTACAGGACCAAACCCACC
>NW_003547552.1:0-4674 GCF_000090795.2 Amphimedon queenslandica | reverse complement strand
CTACAAAGCATAAGGACATCAATATGTATCAGAAAATGTAATAAAAATTTGGGGTGATTCCGAAGCCATTTTTTGGAAAAAACCATGGGCTATAGTACAGGGTATTTTTCAGGATTTCAGCATTTTCTTAAAATGGCCGTAACTTGAAAAATTAAAGTCGGAATTGGCTCAAACTTGCTACAAAGCATAAGGACATCAATATGTATCAGAAAATGTAATAAAAATTTGGGGTGATTCCGAAGCCATTTTTTTGGAAAAAACCATGGGCTATAGTACAGGGTATTTTTCAGGATTTCAGCATTTTCTTAAAATGGCCGTAACTTGAAAAATTAAAGTCGGAATTGGCTCAAACTTGCTACAAAGCATAAGGACATCAATATGTATCAGAAAATGTAATAAAAATTTGGGGTGATTCCGAAGCCATTTTTTGGAAAAAACCATGGGCTATAGTACAGGGTATTTTTCAGGATTTCAGCATTTTCTTAAAATGGCCGTAACTTAAAAAATTAAAATCGGAATTGGCTCAAACTTGCTATAAAGCATAAGGACATCAATATGTATCAGAAAATGTAATAAAAATTTGGGGTGATTCCGAAGCCATTTTTTGAAAAAAATCATGGACTATTATAGTACAGGGCACAGGGTATTTTTCAAAATGCACTTGTTTTACACTGCTACATGTACACATGTATTACATGCAATCTCAATTATTACTATTATCATTACTAATATTAGTCTGTTTACTTGTGTGTCCATTGTGTAACTTGTATCTTCCCTGGTTCACCATTAGCTTCTGTCCTGCTCGCCATGTTAACAGTATTACCACAAAGACAATACCGAGGCATTCTTGTACCAACAATACCGGCAACTACTGCACCTGAATGAATACCAATCCTCATCTAAGAGAGAGAGAGGGAGACGGGGAGGAAAGGAGAGAGAGAGAGAGAGAGGGAGAGAGGAAGGGAGAGGAGAGAATGAGGAAGAGAGAGAGAGGGGGGAGGGAGAGAGAGAGGGGGGAGAGGAGAGAGGATGAAAGAGAAAGGACGAGAGGGAAGCTATACAATTATTATTATTATTATTATTATTATTACTATTATTAACCAAAATACACCAAGTAGGACAATAGTAGTTTAAGAATAGAAATAAAGTCGGAAATAAAATTATTATTATTATTATTATTATTATTAGTTAACAAAATAGAAATTAGAAACAAAGCAACAACCAATGTGTACTGTTGGACCTTTAGTTATAAGGTTTAAGTTTTCTTTTATCTCAAAGTTAGTTATGACGCCTAACTTTCATCTCTGTAAACTTCAAAGAATATCGATCACCTTTGAAAGCATACCAGATGATTCCTCTCCATTGAGGAACTGAACTACTACGATAATAAGGAGCATTGAGATGTGCACGGTGGCAGGTTTTGAACCACCATGCTCCAGAAAAAACTTTTGCACAATGACTGCCGTGAAGATCATTATCGCTATCCTCAGTTGAGAACTTCATCATGTTATTAAAAGTCAGTGAATCTCCAGCAGTTCCTGTATAGCTTCCAATTACAATGGTATATTGTGTGTATGAATCAAGTATCTCAAAACTGTTGTATTTAGCATAAACTTTGTTGCCTTCAAAGTCTCCAAGATCAACTCTTAAATAGTTTGATCCTTGAGGAGTGAGACGATTAATGTTTCTCAGTCCTAGCCAATGCTCTCCTGTTAGGTTACCAAACCTTTCTCATATTCAGACCAGCCACGATAGAAATCAACAGATCCATCTTGTCTCCTCTGAAATACAGTCCATCCACCACCATCAGTCTCCATATCACAATAAACCTGTTAATGGAATATATATAGTTTATTAAAGTGGGAGTCATTTTGTATACTTGAAAAGGTGAGTCTCCATCAGGTTTGATAGGATATACACCACTCTTAGTAGCACCAGCATCAAACCATGCCTTGCAATCTTTAGCAATAGGACAATCTATACAATAACAAGTTAATCATATAGAACACACTGTACAATGATTACCAATGGGAGCAGTAACACTTGAGTCACTGTAGAAAGGAGAATTATTATCATGACATATTCCAATCACATTAGTACAGCAGTAGATCACTGCTAATAGTAGAAACAATCCATTCATGATGAAGAACACTAGTGGAACTGGTTTTTACTCTGAATTTGTCAGTAGACTGTAGTGACATCCTAACTTTATACCCTAGCTTTGCTATCAACCCCATTCTACTCTTATCTGTTTCCCTTTCATTAAATAGAGTTTCAGTCTTCTCTGATTACTGTAGGAGGTTTAAGCTCTCTTGATATACCTTTTCTAAACCTAACTTTATAGACTTATGAATGACTACCTATAGATGATATTCTATAGGCATTTACTCCCAGTAATTGATAAGCATGGTATTATTAGCCCACTTTCTCATACCACAAATCTATTCATTTTATCATCTTAACCTTTTAAAATTATTTTAAAAACTAATTCCTCTTTCTTTTCTTATCTCTTCCTTTCCCTGCCTCTCCCTCTTTCTTTGTATTCTCTCCCCTCTCAGTCTGCTCCAATGGATGCTACCCTCCCCTGGGATCAAATGAAGCTCATATTACAAAGATACGAAGAAGACATGAAGCAGCTGATAGTGGATCCCTGTCCCTCATGCATCGTACCAGTCCCTCAGTGAGTCACATGATAGTCACATGATGCATTGTCAATGTGATTCATTTATTTTAGGATATGCATTGGTGGGCATGAAATAAGCACACACACATTACATATACAGTACATGTACATGTATTACCGTTTATCTGGAATTTTTACTGTGATTTTAATTTTACTGGATTAGAGTTTTGCAAAAATTAGATTACCCATACAATTACATGCCACATTCAATAATACATGACACAGTCTTATTTAGTAAAAATTAAATCACAGCACAATTTTAAAACACAAAAATTTTCTACCACACAAATTTCCTGATTTACGGTATTACATATATTCATATGTATTAGATACATACATTTACACATTCATACCGTATAGCAGCAAATTTTGGAGAGGGTTAAATTGGGCAAATTTGGCGTTTTGATAGCCATTTGCCAAAATAAAAATTCACCATTTTGAGCCATTATACACATGCTCAATGGCACATGGCGCAAATTTGCCAAATTAAAATTCGCCAATCACGAAAAATTATCAATTCGCCAAATTTAACTCCCTCCAAAATTCCCTTCTATACGGGGTATGTAGTGGGTACAATTTCACATACATTAGTACATATACAATGTGCTTATATTCATTTTTTGTTTTTTAAGGTTAGGAATTTTCCTTGTTCTGAGAGACGTCCTTATGCATGCGGTAACAAGTGTGGGCGTGTCCTTTCCTGTAGTAATCATTATTGTGAAAGACCATGTCATAATGTCGTTAATCCTCTGTCCGATAATGAGGTATGATTATTCATTAACGAGGTGCTCATAAATATTAATGAGGTATTCTTGTATATGTAGGCTGGGGAAGATTGTTCATCGTGTGACTTAGATTGTCAGAAGCCACGCCCATTGGGTTGTACACACACATGCAAGCTACCTTGTCACCCAGGTAGAGATGACCTTTTGACCTTTGACCTATTGACCTTTGGTTATTAATAGGAGATTGTCCTCAATGCATGCACTCCATCAGACTGAGGTGTCATTGTTCTACTATGCCAATAACACTACACTGCCAGTGAGTACATGAATAAATGATAAAATTAAATACTAGATCAAATTCCTTTCTTTTTCATTTAATGGCATTTTGTGTTGTTGTAAAAAATTAATTAATGAAATGATATTTTTAGTGTTTGGACATCAGCAGATGATGATCAAAAGTCAAAACTTCAAGCATGTAACAACCAATGTACCAAACTGGTAAGTGTCTATAATATGTATTAAAGCAGGGCTCCTGATTAAAATTAGGATTTTTTTAGAAATTTGCATCATTTAAAATTTAAATGAACTAGACTTAATATTTATGCATTATTGAAAGCCATCAGTTATATCAGAATAGAGTACAATTTGTCAATCTAAATGCATTTAATTTCTTTATTTTTTATTATTTTATTTCAGTTATCTTGTGGACATCGTTGTTCATATTCTTGTCATTCTGGTAACTGCTCACCAGTTGATCAGTGTTCTCAAAAAGTTACCTTCAGATGTTCCTGTAAACGACTTAAAAAGGTATTTATTTATAAAATTTGGTCACTTCAATTCTTAATAATTATTGTGATTGTTAGGATTTGAAATGTCATGAGAGGGAGAAGAGGCCAGTCTGCAATGAAGAATGTTCAAGAATTAAGAAAGAGAAAGAAGAGGTTTGTCTATTGAACAGGCACACACACATAATGCAACATTATCAAAACTGTATACTATACATACAATCATAATGTACATGTAGCATACATAGGTAGGATAATTTAGTTTGGGCTGCTTCTATAATAAAATTTTTGTGAGTAAAAATCTACCAATGGCCCATACTTTTCTAAATGCATGCTTTATCAACCACAATCCTGGTAGTTTTGGCTTCAAAACTTTTAAAAATTTAGTTCCAAATATGAGTTTCAACCCTTAAAAATAGTTCTATTTCATAGTAGTTGAGTTTGATTTCTTTAATGGTTTTTAAATGTTTATAGGAAAGAG
>NW_003547551.1:15256-16772 GCF_000090795.2 Amphimedon queenslandica | reverse complement strand
GTTACGGACTGGAAGTAAATTATCAGACTCTGTTATTACTTGCAGCAATCAATGGCATCTTAGCAAAATGGCTGAATGTAATATTGTTATAAGTAAAAAACCAGCAACAAGGAAAATTCAAAAACAACTTTAAACAATGTAAAAACATGTAAAGGGTCTCTTTATTGTAGTTTCATAGCAATAGAATGTAGTCTATTCCGCTGAGAGGTACGCAAAAGTCATACTATGGCAAAATGGTTTTTCTTGAATATTTCCTAAAACACTCTGGAGAAACAAGAGAAGTTGCCTAAACAATATACTAAATTAAGTAACAACATTTCAAGACAAAAATGCACTCACATGCAGAAACAAATATTTGGGCTACAGAGGTACGCAAATGGAATTTTAGCCGGCCATAAATTGAAGATTTAACCAATTTAAAACAAATATTAACTTACAATAACCTATCAGAACCTTGAATTCGCTATTATAACTTTGCAGTAGATTTTTCATAAAGCTAAATACATTTATAAAAGAAAAAAGGGCAACTTCATACTCCAGTCATTGAGAGCCGCCATCTTGAAAATGATAACAGAGACTGCAAAAAGTTTTTATACACAAATGATGTGCTCACGTGATCCCGTTGCCAATCCCAGTTATGTAGTCTATTATATCCCTGTTGACGCATACTCCCATTTGTTTATATAGCACTTCCGGTAGTGACACTAGCACATGAAAAGCCATGCATCATATTTATACTAAAACACAAAAAAATGCATATCAAATCCGAACAAAAGAAAAACGAATACCAAAACAGATACTTTTATAAACAAATAATTTTATTTCTTAAATTTTTTCTGAGGTCCAAATGCCATTAAGAAATAGATGACCTGGCTTTTATTTAAGAAAATATGGTAATATGATAAGTATTAATTACCATACCATGATAGAATTGATAGCTATTGTTGTTATATACCATGACAGCTATTGATTTTGAAGCTTAATTATGTGTCTGGCATCATTAAGATATTTTTGGAATCCTAAATCCCAATTTGCATTGTTGCATTTCCTTTTGTACCTGCTATGTTGTCTCACTTTGTTTCTTAAGTAAACTTAAAACATTCCTCTTACCTTTCTTTATAAAACAGTTGGTGTGTCAATTTTCATTTATTTTATGTACTCTCAGTCCTATTTTATTTAAATTAATTACCACACACACACACACACACATACGATCACATCATTCCTTTAATATGGTCAGGTTTATATTTTTTATTATGATCCTGTTTAGTATGATCATTGATATAACACACACACACACACTGCAGAAATTTTTGTGCATCTGTCTAACTTGAGGGTCCAACATGGCTTTGGTTTTTACGACCTGGGGTAAAGTCCCCAGGTCGTTCTTATAATTGATTTCACCCATGTGCGATGTATATAATGTCAAAAAGAAGCATTAGAAGGCAGAGAGAACCTGTCATACACCATGAAACTTGTTTCATAAAATTTAGTTTTATGAAACATCTTTTATACA
>NW_003547551.1:8044-14137 GCF_000090795.2 Amphimedon queenslandica | reverse complement strand
AGGCGGGTACTACAAGGAATGGAAGCTGTTTCATGAGTGTGGGATCCTTGTTCAACCACTTTATGCAGAGCTATGGAAAGAATATAAAGATGCATCATCAGAAATTTTTCTTAAGGTACTTGTTTATTTTTGCATTGCTGTTGAAGTTAAGACAGATAAATATCCTCCTCCTTCCAAGCAATATTTCATGCCTCTTGTTCTCAATTCCACACAAGTTAGCAGCAGCTCAATGACATTACCTTCAGATATCATTCAAGCAGCACCACTTCATATTACCTTCAATAGTGGATATGTACCTCCTGGTTTCTTCACTCGTTTTGTGGTTGTACTCACAAACAAAATGGAACTTTGTTTTGAAAAAGATATTGGCATCTACAGAAACCGTGTCACATTCCGTTATCAGGATCCCAACAGCACCACTATTGAGCATGTAATAGTCACTGATTGTACTGATGTCATTCAGATTGATGTACAGCATCATCATCTCAATCAAGAAGTAGTTTCCTTCACAAAAATTTGTCAAAATATTCGAGTTCTTTTAGAAGATGCAGCAAAAGAAGTTGAAGAAATTTTAAAGAAGTGTGCCAGTGGACAGACTGATGATAACAAGTCAACTAGTTATATATTTATGCACAAATTCAAATATGTTTGTGCTAGCTGTTGCCAATCAACACCATCTCATTACATAAAACTGTCACCAGCAAATCAAACTTTAGTTTGTTGTGAGAACAATACAACTAAGTACAGACTTCCTACTGAACTAGAGGAAGTTTGGTTTAAAGACACCAATCAGGTAAAATTTAATATTTAACAAGTATTATATTTATTAAGATACTTATTAGGCAACAGAGAAACCAAGGTATTCAAGAAATTGAAAGTGACCGTATGATTTGTGTATTATTATAATTAGTATTATGGCTTTGCTAATAATTTATTTTATATTTTGTGAGTAGCAGTCAAAGGATCCGTTCTCCAAAACCTAGTGAAGTATGTTATCAGCAATACAAAATAAGGTGACAGCATTAACTTTTCTACCTATAGGTCATGTCAACTCCAGCAGAACCTGGTTCATTGTCTATGCCACCACCAACAGACACACACATTGTTAATAACTGAGTATTTTATTCATTACTAATAATTATTATTTATTATTTAGCACGAAAATCCACCAGTTGATCCAACACATGTTTTCCAGTCACATATTGCTAAATTATGTAAAACTATCAGTTCTGATGTTGTGGCAGTTTGCAATGAGTGTTATTCGTCTGACCTGATTGGGGACGGAACTTATTCTTATGTCATAACAGCCACAGGAGTATCAATTGATGACAAGGCTACAAGACTTATTCATGATATTGAATCACAACTAAAGTCCTCTATCAACAAGCAAGAATATTTATCTAATGTTATTGAAGCTTTTTTGCGTGTTAATAATTCTAATCTTAGTATAGTTGCTGAAGAATTGAAAAATTCATTTTTGTAGTTTAACCCGTACTAGACTGGTCGTAATTTGTTATTATTTTAGATTTGTAATTCAGTTTTTCAGTTTTTTTTTTGTGAAAATTTTGTGATGTGAATGAAATCTATTGTTGAACTGCGCATGCGTAGAAAATAAAAATTTAGCATAAATATACGGAAAGAGCTGAGTTTACTGAGTCAGATTACGGATAAAACATGGAGGAAATGGGCATAGGCGGCTGCAGGCCCAGGCATGCCCTGGCTATGCCTGGGTAGCTTTCAATCAAAACCACACCCAAAAGGTGTGTTTTGTTATTATTAGGAGTGAGATTATCACTTTAATTCATTTTTTATAACCACAACTGTTTATACACAGTATCAGTTCATCTTTACAGTTATTTTTGTGTGGTAAGTGGCTTCAAGTGGCTAGTATCATTAATGTCAGTCATTTAATTAATTGGCCACACCCCCAATTGTTATGAATAATTAATGAGCCTGGGTAAATTCAAAATTCTGCAGCCGCCTATGGAAATGGGTCAGAATGAAAAATCGCAGAGGAGGTAGGACACGGTTGACCTTTGAGCAATAATTGCAAAGTTCAATTGCATTCCATTGGTATCACGTGATGAAAAATGGCAGCTTTCTGATGATTGTATCACAAAACTAGCTACTACTGCAGAAACTAGAGAGATCAATGACGACCCTTGACAGTTGTTAAAATCACCATTGTATGGAGAATATTTCTTATTTGATTATAGACATGAATATAAGAAGGAGAAAGAGACAGTGCATCTTAACTTTGATTCTCTTCTTTACTTCATCTGATAAATCAATCTTCGCTAGTTTAAGATGTTAAAAATGACTGCACCTATCATAGTTTCTAGTGAAATAATGAAAGTCCCATTGACTCTATCTTGATGCTCTAAATTATTGTTAGAAGTGGTACTAGTGGAAGAATTTGGCCATTTTGCATCACGTGATACCAATGGAATGCAATTGAACTTTGTAATTATTAATCAAAGGTCAACCGTGTCCTACCTCCTCTGGAAAAATCGAGGGCAGGAGAAACGTCATGTCAGCCATTTTGTTTTAATAGGAGGAGTGGCGTAAACAGGTCTAGACCACGCCTATTTGGTCGTGCTCTCCTCTCATCGGCATCGCTCTTCATTTTTCATTTTTGGAATCAAGAAAACTCAGGGCAGAGGACACAGAAGCAGTTTGCTAAACTATAAAGTGGGGTGGCTAAAAGCCACACCCGCCTGCAAGGTAAGACGTAGATCTTTTCTAGCCATTTATCATAGATTAAATGTATATACCATACCAATGATAAACTGTCAGGGGTAGACATGGCAGAGATATACCGGGCTTGACCTAGTCAGGCGTGGCCTGACTAGGCTTGACCACTTGTGCTTGACCCCTTTTTATGTATGTAGAAGAGCAAGCATAGATTTGGGGAACCAACCCTGAACCCTCCACTTTTGCACGGGTTTTCATTACCAGCTCTTCCTATGATTCTCTGTAGCCAGCTACTGTTGATTTCACTTTCATTAGAACAGTGCGTGAGGCATGAGTAACTTTTCGTGAATGAGTTTATTAAGATCATGTGATTCCCATGCAATATGTACTGTTCGAATGGAAATGAAGTCATCAGTAGCCCTGGGCTCCCCTCATCCCATGTACAGTAGACAATGAATGTGTAGGCGGATGGACGGACACTTCACAGTTGCTAGCGCTAGTAAAGGGGATAGGAAAGCGGCCCATTTTACTTACCGTATAGCGGGATATTTTCGTGGAGTCTTATTTTCGTGTTTTTCGTGTCCAAGATACTTTCATGAAAATTTAACGCACGAAAATTTAGCACATATTCGGTATAGGCGTGCAATGAAATGGAGAAATACTTAAAGCCGCTTCCAATGAAGCTTCCATTGATGAAAGTACACTTGGCTTACCCTCAAAAACGATTAAAGCTGTCGAGAGAGAGGTAGATAAAGCTCACCAGGCTTTGCCAGAGGCTCTTATAATACAGTTATCACGAAAATTTAACCCACGAAAATCTCAACCACCCCAAATCACGAAAATTTGACCCCACGAAAATATCCCGCTATACGGTATTGCCGGGTACGTGGGAATAAATGCTGCATATGTAGCACTAATATTGATAACTGACTGATACCGTAATAGCATCCTAAACAGTTGACTGTTTAGGATGCTAAACAGTCAACTCTCAGTCTTTTTAGCATGCTTTAGTCACATGAATGTTAATGCCCTACTAATCCTATAGTACTAGTAATGCCTCTCTTGGTGGGTGTCCTTTAATGTAATAGTTTAGATGGTAAGGAAACCCACCAAAATATTTTTTTCATATTGCTAAGGCTAAAAACACTTGACTCTACTTTTCCATGCATATACCTTTCCAAGCAGCTGCAAAGCTACCATATAGCGGAAAATTTTTGTGGCCCAAAATTTTCGTGGATTTCACGTTTTTTCAAAATCCACAAAAATAAAATCCGCAAAAATTGATTCAATACAGTTCAAGATGGCTGAAAAGTAGAAAACCATGAAAATTAAAGCCACGAAATTGATTTTCGAACAGATCCACGAAATTTTTGGGCCATGGAAATTTTTCGCTATACGGTATACTATGTCCCAACTGAGTTTGGACCAAGAAAAACTGGAATAACTTTTTATAGGAATATGAGATAACAATGAGACTTTTACAGGTTCTTAGTCGCCCAATGCCGCTTCAGGATCTCAGGTCTTGGGTCTCTCAGCCTTTGGGAACCCTGAGAACCGGGTTCTCCCTATAAACCCAATGGCATACCAAAGCTAACCGCAATGACGTTCTATGATGTCATAGTTTACATAAGCACATGTGGTCGAGATAATTCTTCTTTTAAAATGCTAATAGAGCAAAATCTTCTGATAATGATGGCCTTTATGAAGACTAGTTGACTCCAGCAGCTATTATACTGCTTATCAGGAAGAACAAGACTGTTTTAAACAAGAAGGTGCACTATAAAACCATTCACGCAACGTCATGAAATCGCTTCCGTCGATCACAGTATAAAAGGAGGTGCCCTGGGCACAATATGGCGGCCAGATTGAATGAAATTTGAAAATAACAAAATGGCTCCCGCACTGGCACTGTTCTTATCATGGCTAAATCACTAGCAAAACGCATTATAAAAACATTAAAATTAGCAAAGGTGAGAGAGTTAACCTACAAGCACACCTAGAAAGCATAGCAAGGAGAGAAATGGTATAATTGACTTGAAGTAATAATTTTACATTATTATCAAATATTATATTGTATATTCTGAAAAATCTGCCAACAGCCTAAGAAACACGGTCAATGATGCTGTCAGGCAGGTAATAAGTGATAGTGGCAAGGGAATAGCCCTCACTACTACACAGAAAACCAGCCCAAGAACCACCACCACTGGGACCAGACAGCCCTGCCGACTACCATATATCAGCCACCATCATCAAGTATAAGTGGTTCCAGCAAAAGACCCCAACATGGTCTTCATTCAGATCCTAGTACTGGTAGCAGTTGTAACATTCAACGATCTACTGGAAGAAGTAAATACAAAAATATTATTCTAAATTTTTAAAAATATAAACATTATAGGGTTGAATAGATATTGGGATGGTAAGGAGCCTCCTGTATCTGTGTACCTCTTCCCAACTGTGCCCAGTGATGCCGACAAAAATATGGCAGTACTGTGATGGTAATATACCAGTACAAGAAAAATGCTAGTACGAGCCTAAAAATATTAATGCCACTATATGATTACTTTACATTACAAATAATACTTACTTCTGTATCTAGTGCCTAATAAACTTGAGTTACGATTACAGGACTCACAACTGGCATTGAATCGAAATTCAGCACAAATCACATGACGATCTAAAATTATGAATAGTTTTGATGATGTTGATAATAATAGTAATAATAATAATAATACTAACAAAGAATACCTGTCTGTAACTGATCATCCTTTGGTCAACCATACCACACTAACACTAATGTATGTTTCCCAACAGCCGATCCTATATCTATGCACAAAATGGCTGCTCTTCGTCCCTGGCCATCACCTATACCTTATTTATATATAATCACTAATTTAAACACATTATAACTACCTGAAGTATTGAGCATAGCAGAAGAACTACTAGTATCATGTGATAGAGCCTCAGAATGATTCTCTTTTTAAATCGGCGAGTGAATGAGACAGCAGTTCCAGTGCCTTCTTTTAGTGCCTAAAGACCCCTTAACTCGATCAAGCCTAACTAGAACTGGTCCTTGTCTTCTTTGAGAGTAAAATGGAAGTCCATTTGGTACCAAAACCCCTTTCTTCCTGCGTTTTTCCTTGAAGAAGCAACACCATCTAGAGCCGACATTTTTCAGTACACGTGAATAAAACGGAAGCCACCATGCCCAGGGCCCCGCCTTTTATACCGCACCTTCTCGTTTAAGAGTGAAACAACACAGCCGAAATATCAGCCATGTATCTATGAATATCATTATAACACGTCATTAGTGATGTAACTACATTTTTTCGAATTCCAATGCAGCTGCTTCACTTCCGGTCCATTCTCAGTTGGGACATAGTATACAAGTAAATAAAAACA
>NW_003547551.1:4421-5353 GCF_000090795.2 Amphimedon queenslandica | reverse complement strand
TAACAAAATTATTGATTCACGGTTAATTTAGTGGATGTGGTCACAGTGAAATTACCATACAGCCCAAAATTTTTGAGGCTTGTAATTTTGTGAATTTGTCCAAAAATGTATCTTGTGGATTTAATTTTTGCAAATTTAGACTGGTCTGCCATCTTTAATTGTGTTGATTTTTGTGAATCTTCAAAATTTGCAAATTGATGAAATTTACAGCCTAAAAAATTTTGGACGATATGTTAGTATACACGCAAGTATACATGTAAGTAGGCTTATATCCTACTGATGATATATAACAAAGGTACCGAGTGCACTATAACCAGCAAGCCACAGCAGTGATCTAAGCCACCCACAACTTAATTGTGTTGATTTTTGTGAATCTTCAAAATTTGCAAATTGATGAAATTTACAGCCTAAAAAATTTTGGACGATATGTTAGTATACACGCAAGTATACATGTAAGTAGGCTTATATCCTACTGATGATGTATATCAAAGGTACCGAGTGCACTATAACCAGCAAGACCACAGCAGTGATCTAAGCCACCCACAACAATGCCTTAACCCACCCACAATGATGTTATAAGCCACCCACAATTCAATCAAAAATTCTTATTATTTTGATTAAAAAACAATTATAACTCTTTATATTTTGGATGGACTGGTGCAGGATTACCGATTACAAAAAGAGGGCTGCAAAAATTCATTGATTAGAAAACCTCTTATAAAGGTTGTCATTCCAAAGGAGCCGTGCCTTGATGTTGTATTATGCATTGCTTTCTTGTTTGGATCAGCATCTGGCTTTGAATGAGTGTACAATTAATGTGTATCCATCTGGTGTTTTGTCCTCTAACACTGCTTTTATCTCTTCTTCTAGCTTTGGCACTGTTTTCATCTCTTTATCAGGCACAGTTTCCACGTCTTTATCATCTGATATCT
>NW_003547551.1:0-3305 GCF_000090795.2 Amphimedon queenslandica | reverse complement strand
TCACACATTAGTATGTAAGTCATAATGTATACTATTATTTTTTTAATCTGTCTTTCTCTCTCATATGAATCAATGATAACTAAACTGTTGTCTTGGTCACATGATAGGGGGTAAATCATAATGCGTACTATTGTTTACATTTAGTCTTTCTCTCTGATATCAATGAACAATTAATTAAACTGTTATCTTGGTCACACAATATAGATTGTAAGTCATAATGTGTACTATTATTTACATTTTATCTTTTAATCTGTCTTTCTCTCTGATATCAATCAACAATAATTAAACTGTTGTCTTCGCCACACAATAGGAAGTAAGTCATAATGTTTACTATTATTTACATTTTATCTTTTAATCTGTCTTTCTCTCTGATATCAATCAACAATAATTAAACTTTTGTCTTGGTCACACGATAGGGGGTAAGTCATAATGTGTACTATTATTTACATTTTATCTTTTAATCTGTCTTTCTCTCTGATATCAATCAACAATAATTAAACTTTTGTCTTGGTCACACGATAGGGGGTAAGTCATAATGTGTACTATTATTTACATTTTATCTTTTAATCTGTCTTTCTCTTTAATATCAATGAACAATAATTAAACTGTTATCTTGCTCACACAATAGAGCGTACATGTGAGTCATAATGTGTACTATAATTGATTTTTTTAATTTGTTTTTCTCTCTGATATCAATGAAAAATAATTAAACTGTTATCCTGGTCACACAATAATAGAAAGTAAGTTGTAATCTGTACTACTTTTTACATTTTATCTTTTAATCTGTTTTTCTTTTTGACAATATTGAACTGTTTCTCCCACATAGCTAGTAAGTCATAATGTGTACCATTACTTTTTAAAATCTATCATTCTCTCTAACAATATTAAACTGTTTCTCGGATCCCACAATAGATTGTAAGTCAACGTATACCATTATTATTTTTACATTTTATTTTTAACCTGTCTTTCTCTTTGATATCAATCAACAATAAATAAATTGTTGTCTTGGTCACACAACAGAAAGTAAGTCATAATGTGTACTATTATTTACATTTTATCTTTTAATCTGTCTTTCTCTCTGATATCAATCAACAATAATTAAACTGTTATCTTGGTCACACAAGATTGTAAGATATTATGTGTACTATTATTTACATTTTAATCTGTTTTTTCTTTCTTATATCAATCAACAATAATTAAACTGTTGTCTTGGTCACACAATAGAGAGTAAGTCAACATGTGTACTATAATTTACATGGACGTTTTATCTTTTAATTTGTCTTTCTCTCTGATATCAATCAACAATAATTGAACTATTATCTTGGTTAAACAATAGTCAGTAAGTCATGATGTGTACTATTTTTTACATTTTATCTTTTCATCTGCCTTCTCTCTGATATCAATCAACAATAATTAAACTATTATATTGGTCACACAATATAGATTGTAAGTCATAATGTGTGCTATAATTATTTACATTTTATCTTTTAATTTGTCTTTCTCTCTGATATCAATCAACAATAATTACTTACACTATTATCTTGGTCACACAATAGGCAGTAAGTCATAATGTGTACTATTATTTACATTTTATCTTTTAATCTGTCTTTCTCTCTGATATAAATCAACACTGTTGTCTTGGTCACATAACAGGCAGTAAGTCATAATGTGTACTATTACTGTATAGCCAAAAAATTTTGTAAGGAATTTCGTATTTTTATGATCACTGTTTGCATTACGAAAAATGAAACCGCATGAAAATAAATATTAATTGAAGGGTGTGTTCAACCACGCCTTACTAATACATGTGTATGTATGTGTATGCACGCCCTCGTGTCTAAACAAGTCGTATTCTCAGTCAAGTTGATATTTCTATATTGCTATTTTAAGCCTAGAGGCAAGGTCAAAGATGATCTCCACAATCACTATACTGGTTTCCACACTGTAGACGTCGTGCCCCTAAAGTCCATCTCAATCTGCCATGTTTTGATTAAAATGGGTGTGTTCAATTATTATTATTAAAATAAAAATCATGAAAATATTTTCATGAAATTAAAAATTTCCTATAAATTTAATTATTCACGAAAATTTTAAGCCTTCAAAATTTTTGGCTATACGGTATATATATTTTATCTTTTAATCTGTCTTTCTCTCTGGTATCAATCAACAAATATTAAACTGTTGTCTTGGTCACACAATAGGGAGTAAGTCATAATGTGTACTACTGTAGGATGCCTTTTTAGGGATATATATTTTGTGGAATTTGTTGCTATTCATGGAAATAAATTCCTCAAATTAATTGTATGGGCATGAAAAATTCAAATTGGGGATAAAACTCATGAAATTTAATACAGCAAATTATATCTGCTAAATTTATAGCCCTAAAAAAGGCACCCTACTGTATTATTTACATTTTATCTTTTAATCTGTCTTTCTCTCTGATATCTATCAACAATAATTAAACTGTTGTCTTGGTCACACAATAGAAAGTACATGTAAGTCATAATGTGTACTATAATTAATTTAAAAAATTTTTCTTTCAATGAACAATAATTAAACTGTTATCTTGCTCACACAATAGGACATACATGTAAGTCATAATGTGTACTATAATTGATTTTTAAAATTTGTCTTTCTCTCTAATATCAATGAACAATAATTAAACTTTTATCTTTGTCACACAACAGAAAGTAAGTCATAATTTGTACTATTTTTTACATTTTATCTTTTAATCTGTCTTTCTTTTTTGACAATATTGAACTGTTTCTCCCACAATAGCTAGTAAGTCATAATGTGTACCATTGCATGTACATTTTATTTTTTTAATCTGTTATTCTTTGACAAAATCAAACTGTTTCTCCGATCCCACAATAGATTGTAAGTCATAATGTGTGTACCATTATTATTTTTATATTTTATTTTTAATCTTTTATTCTCTTTGACATCAATCAACAATAAATAAACTGTTGTCTTGGTCACACAATAGAAAGTAAGTCATAATGTGTACTGTTATTGACATTTAATCTTTAATCTGTCTTTTTCTCTGATATCAATCAACAATAATTAAACTGTTATCTTGGTTGCACAATATAGATTGTAAGTCATAATGTGTACTGTTATTTCATTTTTGTGTCTTTTTCTACTAATCAATCATGCACATAACTGAACTGCTATTTTTATTACATACATAAGATAGCAAATCATGATGTATATGTACAGTGTAATTATTATTTACATTAAATTTGTTCTGTTATATTTGTCACATATAATCATAGCATGTTGTATTATTTACATTTGTTTGTACG
>NW_003547550.1:8117-16821 GCF_000090795.2 Amphimedon queenslandica | reverse complement strand
GCTCAACAAAGTATGGTCTAATGAAGACACTAGTACTGAGTGCTTCATATCCAGCATCATTGGATAGTATACACTCATATGTACCACCATGAGAAGCATTGACTGAAGTAAGCTCAAGATCAGAGCTCATACCAACACGTGAAACAGTGTTTTGCTGTACCAATTCTACAAAAGCACGAAAACTATAATTTGAAAAATGCCAATATTTGGAAACTTACCGGTGATGTTAGCATTTTGTCCAAGAGGGCAGCAAACACTCTGTGTTGCATTATGGAGCCAATCATACATAATACTATTAGAAGGACCAGCAGTTGTAGCACAATTTAGTGTGATATCATCTCCTCTGTCCAATGTTATATTATTGACAGGACTAATGGTTGAAAATCCCTCAGGTGATGCTAGTGAGAAATGAAGCAAATTATAATTGTAGGATTTTAAATAAATGAATGCATACTTGTAATTCTTGAAGTAGCAGTACCACTTCCAGCAAGATTTGATACTTCACAAACATATGTACCAAAATCTGCTCCAATTACATCAGTAACAGTAAGTGTACTGAAAGAAGTTGATTCTATTATGAATCGTCCTCCATCACTGATTGCAATAGCATTATGTCTCCAAGCAAAAGTATTTCCTGGTCCTCCTCCAGCAGTACATGTAAAGGTTACATTGTCTCCACCACTGACTGTGGCACTACTGACTGAGACCATAATACTGCCTGAAGGATTTACTACCAGAATAAATAGGAAAATGTATAAGAGCAGTTCAAAGAGAAAGAGAATAACACTAATATAAACTTTAATCTTACCAGAAACAATTGCTGGATTAGAAGCAGTCTCATTGATGATATTAGATACATTAGTATATGCAATACAACGATAGTATCCATTAGTAGAATGTAAAATGGTACCCAAAGCATAAGTAGAGCCTTCACTATTAGCTATTTCAGTATATGGTCCTTCATTAGTGCTGCTTTTCTCCCAGCGATATTCAGGGTCAGGAAAAGAATCAGCCATACATGACAACATAATCATGGAGGAACCAGCAGAAGTATTAACACTCATTGGATGAGTGACAATAGTTGGAGTAATGTAGAGACTAGCAGTTTCAAAATCAAACCCAGCCTCATTGATAACAACACAATGATAAGTACCACCAACTGATGAATCAATGTTACGAAGAGTAAGGACTGGATCAGTACCAACTAATGTCAGGTTGATTGAACTGTTTATGTCTAAATAAAACAAATGCAATAATAATTTTAACGTTATATTGTCAAGTAAAGTGTTATTATTGATATAAATTGCTTTATAGTCAAATGCCCATACTAACAATAGAAAGATATTATAATTCTTACTTGATAGAAAATCATTGAAGCTCTCATCAGTTCCAGTACAGTCCTCATTGCAGACTGTGCCAGAGATGTTATAATACCAGTAGAATGTATTATTGGGTCCACCTTCAGCTGTACAATTGAAAGATGGACTTGAGCCATACTCTGCTATCAGGAATGAGGGCTCAATAATGACGGAACCATTGGGAGACACTATGACAGAAAAATGCAAGAAAAAGAGGGAGAAAGAAAAAATATGATGTAATCATTGGCTAGTTCAATCATTATTATCTAGCTATTATAATTATATTAAAGACGGGCATTCTCAAAATTCCATTTATATAAGACAACATAGAGATACCACTGGAATGCATGTGTTACCACATCAAAGGCAGTATTGTGTGTCCTATAGAAGCCATTTTGATGAATGCAATGAGAATGCTATTAGTGCTATTTGAATAACAAGCTTAGGAACAAAAATGTAAACTGAGACTGTAGTTATGTATTATGGATTAGTCACAAATGATTCATAATTTTTAGTCAATTGGTAGATCTATTCATATTCTGCTTTTGCATCATCAAGCTTTACTATCTAGTATCTACTAGCTCATACAAAGTTCCCATTACTGCCATTTTCAAAACTAAAAGTTGGGAAAGGGCTAAATTGCCTTGGCATTGCAAGACAAAGTCATTGATTTCAGTCTGGCATCACAATAGGGCCTGGATGACAAGTGCATACCTATTTGGAAAACATTTCTATTCCTTTCAACAAGGTTGAAAGAAAAATCAAAGGGTGAGCATCAGCAAGATGTGAGTGCAGGGTACTGACACTAGTATAACAGGCACATTATATTATTCTATTGACAGATTGGCTTAATTAATAGGGGCCTCCTATTCAAATATGGGTGGCAATGCTCTCCTCTTGCTGGCAACACTGCCTACTAACATACTACAGTCAAAACTGCATCTTGCTACCACCATCTATCTTCTTACTATGACTTTAATTTTGCTAGATTACAAACTCACAATAATTATAACACAATTTTCTAAAGCATAAATTTCTAAAGCATACATTTCATGAAAATATGATTTTATATGAGAGCTTACTTTGTGACTTCACTTCATTGTAAGTCAAAGTAACAAGGACTACAGCAATAAATGCCAGTCCATTAAACATGATTCCTCTCTCCTTTAGATATAATAATTCAGTGTCTAATAACTTAGACTGTCAAGAGCAGTAAGTTGCTAGGACTTAAATAACAAACTGAAGCCATACAAATGCAGGTAGACTATGCAGCATCAAATGTTAGGTGGGATGAACCATTGCAACAACATGCATGCCATGTCTAAGTTGAATGCCAACACAATAGAGCCTCTTTTATTAAAGTACATCACATAGTGTACCTCATACACTACAGGCAACATGTTGCCAGTCTTAGATACTTCCTTTAACCTTGTTGAAAGAATCATACTTGTAATTAGGACAAAAATGTAAACTGAGGATGTGTAGTCACGTATTAAGGATTAGTGTATTACATTCACAAATGATTTATTATTTATAGTCAATTGGTAAAAACTTTCTATAAGAGCATCAATGGATACAAGAGAATATGTAACTTAAATGTGGTATATGTAACTTTGTTGCATCTAGCTATAACTTTATGTATGCATGAATGTAATGAAACACAATGAAATCAATATCACATACCATATACAGTAGAAACATCAGATGCAATAGAATTCAACATTCCATCGGAAACTACACAACGGTATTCTCCTGCATCCTCAAACTTTACTGAGATGATCTCAAGTTCATTATTAGTCTCATTTTGTAGCTCTACAAAGCTCCCACTAGTGTCCTTTTTTTCCCATTGGTAAGTTGGGAAAGGGCTAGCATCAGCATCACAAGATAAAGTCACGTTACCATTGATTTCAGTTGTCACTATAGGGTTTGGGTGGACAGTAATATTTAGAGCAATGTACACAGTAGTTGCATTGAATCCAGAGCCAGCACTGTTTGTAACGTGACAGATATAGCAACCGTCAGTAGAAGTATCAACAGAATTGATGACGTAGCTTGCTCCCATGCCCACCAAAACACCACCACTTACAGTAAAAGCTGTATACAGAAAAGATTAATAATCAAATAGAGCAGATACAAATCAAGTATTATGAGACTGTTAACATGACTCACCCCATGGATTAAAAGTTGCTAAATTAGGATCACAAGGATCTTCATGAAAGTACCAGGTGAATGAATTAGAAGGACCAGCAGGAGTAGAACAAGTCATTGTGAGACTATCTCCATTGCTTACTGAAACAGAAGGTGCTCGATCAACAGTTACGTGATTTTCAGGTGACACTAATGTGTATATGAAATAAAAAAAGTAAATTATGTAGTGGCAAAGAGAGCAAGGACAATAATACATGCAACAAAAAAGGATCTATAGAGCGTACATATCAAGACATAATTATACACCAGTTATTATAGTGGAGGTTATTTTACTGATTACCTTGTAATGTAACAGAATGGAAATCAAATTTGCTAAAATAGATTCAAGTCTGCAAGTGTATCTACCAACATCACCACTACCAATATTATCAATAGTGAGTGATCTACTGAGAGTACCTACATTATTATTAGACACAGTTCCACCAACATTAACTCCTGCTTCATTATAAAAACCAATGGTATACAACAAACCCATTGTTAAACTACTTGCAGTGCATTCAAATGTCACACTCTCTCCAAAATTTCTTGTCACAGTTGCAGGGCCAGTTATAGCAACACCTAAAAGTAATCACATTATGAACTAAAAATAGCAATAGTGATTCTATACAAGAGCTTACTTTGTGACTTCACTTCATTGTAAGTCAAAGTAACAAGGACTACAGCAATAAATGCCAGCCCCTTCAACATGATTTCTCTCTCCTTTAGGTATAATAATCCAGTGTCTAATGTAGACAAGAGTAGTGAGTGGCTAGGGTTAAATAACAAACTGAATACAGACAAATGTAGACTATGCAGCATCAAATTTCAGTCTTAAAGGAGAAGTGTGGGATGAACCATTACAACAAACTTATCATGACAACCATGAACGTCAGTAAATAACAATACAACTAGGGCTGACATGCAGCCATTATGCATGACATGCATGCAGCAGAATAAAGCCCCCCATATTCAAGTACATGTATCACTTACATTCCTATATACTGCATGGATGTATGCACAAAAAAGGACACTTTGGTAAATCTATATATGCAAACTTCTGTCCAAAAGTGCATGGACAAATAGAAAGCATGTAATTGGTTTTTTAACTTTAGACAAGTTCCCATTATAAAATAACACCATAAAGACACCACAATAATATAAGAGAGAGAGAGATGACATGGAGAGAGAGATGACATGGAGAGATAAAAGTGACTCCCCTCCAATTAAAAGGATCTTATTACAATCAGTACTACATATACTGACCAATTAGCAGCAAGGAAATATTTAGCCTTAAACAAATTAGCATTAGGGGCTTCTATGCGTGTACATGAACAGCAGTCTAAACAGAGTTGCATGCAATGACTACGATACTTTTAAAAACAACCTTGATAGAAATAAACACATACAGGGTATAACACACATTCACACGCAAAATGAATTTGTATCAATATCAAGAGCAGGGAAACCTACTCTTATAACATATACCAGTATAAGTATTGAGTTAATTAAAATAATTTATGCTATATAAAGTCATTTTGTACTAGCATATTGAGATTAACTAGTAAATGTAGTTAAATGCTATACGAGGAGTGGGTCATCATTATCCTTCAATATTGCCTCCTGGTGTATTGCCACTCTCTCTGGAGGATTTAAAGGAAGAGGAGGATGAGGTAGTTGAGGTTGTTGTAAGTGAAGGATTAGGTGCTCTTGAGTCTCTGGCTTCTAACTCATTGAGGAGAGCATTAGCTTCATCCAGTGTGTCCTGTGTGTGTTTATAAGTGGAGATAGAAAAATTGGTCATAATTTTTTGTTTTAACATGTAATCATGAATGAGCTCAAACTTTCAACGCAACATAAGTACATGTATATGCATCATGTAATGTAATAAAAATGTGGAATTCTCTCCTGTTTATTTTTGGTGAAATTTGGCCGATGATCCTGTGCTATAGTACAGGGACTTTGGCCCGGTTTTTAAGCAACTTTAAAAATTCATAAAAAATCTAGTTTTGATCGGAACCAGCTCAAACTTTCTATGCAACATAAGTACATGTATATGCATCAAAGAATGTAATAAAAATGGAGAATTTTCTCCTAGTCATTTTTGGCAAAATTTGGCCAGGAACCCTGTACTGTTACAGTACAGGGACTTTGGCCCAATTTTGGTTGATCACATGTAACCAATGTAACTCCCTTCTCCTCTCTCTCTCTCTCATTATCAACCTGAGCACTAATTGTCCTTTGGAATATTTTGCTAGTCGAGGATTCATTAGAGAATGAGAAAGCAGATGCATGAGACCAAGAGTGATCATTAATCTATAAAGACATTACACCATATTAAACACCTTCCTTATAAGGCGCCTGCTATAATTAGACTCACTTTCCTCCGCAACCACGAGACTGCCGTCTGTAATTGCTCTCCTTGAGCAAGAATGAAATCTCTAGCCTTGAAACACCTACATGTACACACCAAGAAACATCATGTATCATAATGTGACATCATGATTCTTAAAGAATTTTAATTTGTGGTTAAGATAAACCCACAACAATCTACACTGTATCTGCTTGTCACCATGATGGTACATATCTCTTCTCTCTCTCTCCCTCCCTCTCTCTTTCTCTCTCCTTTGTCCCCCTCTATATATCTCAGTTTCTTACCTGTTTGCTAATCCAACGATGAACTTTATCCCCTGGTAAATTCTCTTAGATTCTGAGCTAGTTTGAATTGTCTCTAAATATGACAAAATAAAACATTTTTGATGCACATACAACAAAGAAGCTCTCATCCACTTGTGACTAAACCATATCTCATTATAAAGCTATAGACATACAACAAGGATAAAAAATAGTAGAGACAAAACACAGGATTGGTAATTAAGGAATATATTTTAGACTTGAGTAGACACCAATCAAAGTGTATGCATACCAAAAGAAAGTGGTATGCACATGCACATGTATAATATCGTAATTGATAGATAACATGTTACAATTGAAGTGTGTCATTGATACATACATGTATTTCAGTAGGGCAGACATGAATGTACAATGTAACTACTACATGAATATGCAGTTCTACTATGAAAAGGATACAGGAAACAGTAAAAAGCCACACAAGTACTATGTATACACTATACAGTAATTAAAGTGTACAAATGTTGAAGTCAGCTAAATGACTTACTAAATATTGACAGTTCAGGTTTGTATTTGCCGCCAGCTAGTGTAAACTGAATCCTTTTGCTTTGTAAGGAGTCTTCAATTAGCTAGAGTGATAGTAATGAAGCAGTCACATTTCAAAATGAGTCTAAGACTAGTAACAACAATACTGTGTACTATCATAGTGGGGGGATTTAGTGGGAATTAATTATTAGCAATATATTCACAAGAGTACATAATACATGCATAATAGGTATAATAGGGCTTATGTATACTCTTGACATTAGTGACTGACAATTCTGTTATCTAAAGAGAGGTGACATGAAGACAATGGTATTTAATAAAGCCCATGCACAAAATAAATGTAGACTATGAACACCTGTACAATACCAACAGATAATTAGTTTAGTTGTAATTGCATTCTTTTGATGTCTCTATAGCATCATTAGCCAATGAGCGTGTGATAAGCATATGCAACTGGAAATAAATAATGTTATCTACATACCAGAACTTCAGTTAGAGCCTTGAAATAGGATTTGAGTTCATTAGGAGGCACTGTAGAAATGTTATTCTGGAGAAGAGAATGGGGAGAGAGAAAGAGAGGGGGAGGGAGGGAGAGAGAGAGAGGGGGGAAGAGAGAGAGAGAGAGGGGGGAGGGAGAGGGGGAGGGAGGGAGAGCGAGAGAGAGAGAGGGGGAGGGAGTGAGAGAGAGACGAGGGGAGGGAGGGAGAGTGAGAGAGAGGGGAGGGAGGGAGGGAGAGCGAGAGAGAGGGGGGAGAGAGTGAGAGAGAAAGGGGGAGGATAAAAGGGAGTAATAATATCAATTACTAATCCCTAATTTGTTTTCTCTCCTTCTAAAGAGGAGTAGAGGGTGGAATAAACAGAACAATGTGTAGTGACAGAAAAATGTGGCAACAAAGCTAACGATAGACCCATACCTGTAATTCCTCTATGATGCAAGCAGAGAAGGATTGGTTACAATAGCAACAGTAGCAAATCATGTGAGATATGGCGTCAGCCGTGGACGCATCACAATCTCTAAGAGTGGAGCAACACTGAAATAGAAGAGACATTAATAAATGAATGAAGCAAGAAACTGAATATAAAATGCACTAAAGAACATGTATATGTATCAGAACATGTAATAAAATTGAGGAATACCTTCTCAAAATTTAACAACTGTATATTAATATATATTCACTATATTTGGATACAATATGGGCTGTATATTAACAAGAGCATACTCTTGATATTAATAACTACATGTAGTATTTGTGCATATTTACTTCTTGAATGAAAGCGCGGCTCATTTCAACAGAGAAGAGGATCTGGTGCATGCCAGGTGACGGGTTTTGGAGGCTCTCAATGTCACTGGGGATCATGTAAGGATTGACTGAATGAATCTCCCTGGAATCAGCTAATGTACATGTATGTGTGTGTGTGTGTGTGTGTGTGTGTGTGTGTGTGTGTGTGTGTAAGAGAGAGAAAGATCATAGTGTTTTTCTTTAATATTTTCTCTATTAGCAATCAAAAAGCGTTATTATTATAAATGAATTTTTTTGTTGCTAAAATTACAAGAAAGAATCAAAAAAGGATGTAAGATGCATTAAGCTATTAGAAATTATATCCGTATGTGGGATGGGTTGGGTTTACACATACAAATGCAGTGCATGTACACACAGACATACTTCATAAACTTAAAAGCATTCTAGTCTAATAAGACTTAGTTCTTGTTCTCACTGCATACACATACACAGTAAAAATGCAAACACATTAAAATCATTCAAAAACACAAGCTACATGTACATATACATATGTACATATACATACGTACATGTAGATTATGTACATGTACATGTACATAACTTACTTTCTGTTTCAAAAGAGGAGAGGTTAGTATTACGAACTAATAGCGAGAGAGTGCTGTGAACTGCACTAAATTCCTTCACTTGTAACGAACTCCATCTTTTGGGAGGCTACATAAAACAGAAATTAAATAATAATAATAG
>NW_003547550.1:0-5525 GCF_000090795.2 Amphimedon queenslandica | reverse complement strand
CTCTCTCTCTCTCTCTCTCTCTCTCTCTTTACCTTAGCTCCTTGTAAGTCCTCAAGAATGTAAATAATAAAAATTTTGTCGCTAGTTCAACAATGACACGCCCACACTCTTTGCCGCTAGGATCAAGAGACACATTGGCCAACGACTAAAAATAAAAAAAGGAAACAAAATTAATTAAAATAAAAATGTTATAAGACTTTTGAAGGTACGCAAATGTTGGAAACTGTTAAGAGAAGAGCTCTAATTTAATAAAATTAAAATTAAAAACAAGGTCGGAAAACGTCACTAGGTATGAGAACAAAAACAAGAAACAGGACAATAACAATAAACAATTGATGTCAACAACAATTAAAGAGGACAATAGAACAATGACTAACAATGCAAGTACCTACACGACATGTTTATATGATGAAGCATGACATGACAAATACTACAGTAATAGAATATATTCTAACTCAATATAACACACCCTAACTTAATATTGTTATTAGTATACTTTCATGTTCAATGACGTATATACATTGATTAGTAAATTGTATTAAAAGTGGTCAGTATAACTCGTAACTTATTAAAAGATGCCACACTGCTACACTTGATGTTTGATAACATGGGATTACATACGTTTAATGTGCTATGGTATCAACAAACATACAAGTACAAGTACATGTACATGTAAAACAATCGATCTACACATATCGGACTGTACGCATGTACATGTACACTGTAAGATCTAGAGGCAGTTTAGGAGACTTTTGGTTTCTCATATTTGGTCTAGATCTTCTAAAATCTCTCATTTTTAGTTACATGCATATTGGCGTCCCAAAATTGATTTATAGATCTAACAGTGTGTACATGTACATATACATGTACATTATGTATATACATGTATATGCATGTACATGTACATATTTAAAACAGTCTTCATTCTCTCTCTCTCTTTTGGCTTACGTCATTGCAGAATGTGAGGTTCCTAATGAATTCAAAATATTCTCTACAGTACACGTCCCGGTTCTGCATGAAGTGAAGATTCTCTGTGTTCACCTGTGACATGAATAATAAATAAATAAATAAAAATAAAATAAATAATAAATTGTACAAGTACTATTTTGCAAACCAACTTAAATCGGAAAAAAATTATAAAATTAAGAATTCTCTCATAAAATTTTTTTGACGAACACCCTGTGCTTATAGTATGGGATGTTTGGTCAAATTTGAAGCTTCCAAAATATTATAGAGAAACCCTGCTTACCCCCCCCCCTCTCTCTCTCTCCCCTTCTCTCTCTCTTACACTTCTCTGTATGGTGGAGGGAATGTTGTCATTAAAGACTCCTCTTTTCTCTCCTTTTGTGACCAGCTCTTGTAACTGACTCAAATTATCTTCACTGGACATTGTTGGTACAACAGTCACTGGACTAATGAAAATAAATAATAAATAAAGTATTAATAACAATACACAAATTAATGACATGAGGAAGTGTGTAAAAGACAATAAATTGATTAAATTTTTGCTTATACTACTGTAAAATTACCGTATTTGCTTGAACAAACGCCCTGCTTAAATAAACGCCCATGACAAATATTTTCTAACTATAGATACGCATATTTTACCCAGTATATGTCTCCTAATATTTAGATTGTGCCAGATAGTCTAACTGTTGGAGTACAGTTTGGAATGCTAGAAGGTTGCGGGTTCAAATCCACTAGAGGCTTTTTTGTTTTTTAACCTAATTTTTTTTCCTGTTAAGAAATAAACACTTGGGCGTTTAATCGAGCAAATACGGTACATGCTAGTGTGAATGTAGATATACATGTAAGTTTACCTGTCCTGTTCTTTACGAGTGTCTTGTGTTTTCTTGATTTCATTCGCTGCCTCATAAAACAACATGTAAGCATTCCAGTGCCTCACTCTACTCTCTGGATGGGACGTGTGAACTAAATAAAAATAAGGAGAATAACACATGGGCTATAAGTACAGGGAATTTTTCAGAAATTGGCCGATTTTTTAAAATGGCTGTAACTTGAAAAATTTAAGTTGGAATCAACTCAAACTTTCTACACAGCATAAGTATATCAATATGCATCAGAAAATGTAATAAAAATTGGGGGTCATTTTTCAGCCATTTTTCTGAAAAAACCATGGGCTATAGTACAGGGATTTTTCCAGAAATTGAGCGATTTTTAAAAATGGCCGTAACTTGAAAAATTGAAGTCGGAATCAGCTCAAACTTTCTACATAGCATAAGTACATCAATATGTATCAGAAAATGTAATAAAAATTGGGGGTCATTTCAGAGCCATTTTTCGGAAAAAACCATGGGCTATAGTACAGGGAATTTTTCAGAAATTGGCCGATTTATAAAAATGGCCGTAACTTAAAAAATTTAAGCCAGAATCAGCTCAAACTTTCTACACAGCATAAGTACATCAACATATATCAGAAAACCCAACAAAAACCAATACAAATATTAAATTACAGTAATAATTATTCTAACCTGGATCAGAGGAGTTGCTCCTAACACTGCCTCCAAAACACTCAGTCTCCAGCGTGAACTCATCAATGATGAATCGCTCCACTAAAGTATCATTAAACTTGAGCCATTGCTCCTCCTCCTTCTCCTCCTCCTGGAGTGGGTGCAGCTGTATAGTCTCCATCTCTTCCTCCTCAGGTATTGTGGGCGTGGCTTTGTGTAACAAGGGTGTGGCTTTCATAAAAGTATTTTTCCTATAATAAAAATCTCAAGTGAAATGAATTACCCATGTAAAGTCATAAGAATACAGTAGCTTGGCAGTACTTTATTATGCTACATAAATGTCATATTTTATTAAGACGCAAGGTATATTTAACCCTTTACTCACCCCTTTGTTTTAATGAATGCGTAATAGTGACCAGCTGAAGCTTGTCCCTGGTGTACTATTATCCCAGTCAGGTTATATATTAATGGAGAGGAGGGGCCTAGGCCTTTCTCACGGCTCGTAATACCTTCAGCAGTGTATGGCTCCAGGTCTAGCATCTTAGGGAACTGAAAGAGAAAGATATATATTATAATTAGCGTGGAATATTTTTTAGGTGATTTTAATTTGACGATAAAAGAGAAAAAGTAAAATTAAAAATGAGTTAATTCGTTTGTTAGTTATACATTTGTAAATGAAGTTAGTACGCCTTACATGTAAACTGTAAAATTAAAAAAGTGTAAAAAAAATTTAGAATAAATAATAATAATAATAAAGGTAATGAGCTATTCTATTTCTATAATAATTAATGTATACATGTAAAGTACACGATGCATGATTATGAATCACAATCGCTCAAACTTTTACAAAAAAGTAATAAAAACTGAGGATGATCTCAGAGCAAATTCTGAAAAAATCCTTAAGTTACAAAACAGGGTTCATTAGGGCAGGGCAATTGCAGTGAATTGCCCATTCAAAAATTTTAACTTAGCATCCCAAGACAAAAAAATTTATACACAGATGCCCTTTACTTGATCTCTTTATAAATGCATAAAATGTTACCAGGCTATTGTGGGTCGGACCATAATGATATTCATTACTTGTTACTGAGGCTTGTAACATGTTGTTGGAATGAATTACATGTACTTCCACTTATTATTATAACTACTAATAAGACACATGATTATGAATCAGGATGGGCTCAAACTGTCTACATCAATATGTGAAAAAAAAGACATAAAAATCGGTCGTGATTACATAGACAATTTTAGAAAAAAGCATGGACTAGCCACATGACAGGGTATTTTTTAGATATCAACATGATTGATTATTCCTGTCATAGTATAATATTATTAATCAATCAATAATAAATTCAATATTTTTTATTAAAGCAGGGCAATTGTAGTGAATTGCCCATTCAAAAATTTTTTTAAAACCTCTAACTACAGTAACACTCCAATGCTCCCTTGGTCTCTTTATAAAGGCATAAAACGTTACAAGGCTATCGTGGGTCGGACTATAATGACATTCATTACTTGTTAGTGGCTACTGAGGTTTGTAACCTCAGACTGTATGTAATGTAAACCGCAAAATTAAAAACGCATAAAAAATTTAAAATGAATAATAAAAATAAAAGCAGTTAGATATTCAATTTCTATAATAATTAATGCATACATGTACATGTACACGATGAATCAGAATTGGCTCAGACTTTTACATCAATATGTACAAGAAGTAATAAAAATTTGGAATGATCATGGAGCCAATTTTGAAAAAAATCCTGCCATACCGTATAGCACTTTATTTTCAAGGAGCTAAACTTTCGCTATTTTCGTGGTTAGCATGAAACCGCGAAATTAAAGATCCGCTAAAATTTCAATCGCCATTAAAGGTGTGGCACCAACATTGCAAATCTGCAAAAGTTATTTCCGCGAAAAATTGAATCTTATCAATCCGCAAAATTTTAGCTCCGCAAAATTAAAGCGCTATACGGTAGTATGTTTATCAATAAATTTATTATTTTAATAGAGCAGGGCAATTGCAGTGAATTGCCCATTCAAAAATTTTTTCCGTGTATCTACAACATGTATCTCAATGACTACATGTACATGTATTTTGTTATGACATTGAGTCTCTTTATAAATGCATAAAACGTTACAAGGCCATCGTGGGTCGGACTATAATGATATTCATTACATGTTAGTTGCTACTGAGGTTTGTAACCTCAAACTGTATACTCAAATACTGTTAATAACCTTTTTATGTTTATTGTTATTGGAGTGGTGGGTATTTATGGAATATTTTAAGGTGATTTTAATTTTAAAAGGTAAAATTATAATGAAGTACTAAACCTCATATCACTATTGAATTTTTGAATCACTATTGACTATTGAAATATTGAATTTATTATTGATTGATTAATAACTTAATACTATGGCAGGAATAATCAATCATGTTGATTTCTAAAAAATACCCTGTCATGTGGCTAGCCCATGCTTTTTTCTAAAACTGGCTATGTAATCACGACCGATTTTTATTTCTTTTTTCATATCATTAAAAATAGACAATAATAAAAGCAGTGAGATCTTATTCTATTTCTATAATAATTAATGTATACATGTACATGTACACAAAGCATGATTACGAATCAAAATTGGTTCAAACTTTTACAGACAAAGTAATAAAAAATGAGGACAATCTCTGAGCAAATTTTAAAAACATCGTTGAGCTACAAAACAGGAAATCAACATCACTCCTGCCAAAGTAATGTGTTATTAATAAAATCATTATTTTACTAGAGCAGGGCAATTACAGTGAATTGCCCATTCAAAAATTTAACTCTAGAAGTCAAAACTTTCTTTCTATCAGATGTCTTTTACTTGATCTCTTTATAAATGCATGAAACGTTACAAGGCTATTGTGGGTCGGACTATAATGATATTCATTACTTGCTACTGAGGCTTATAACACGTTGGAATCCACTCCAACTTATTATCATACCACTACATAGCATAATAATAATAATAATAATACATGCATAATTTATTACTGACATAGCCATAAGGACAAAAATG
>NW_003547548.1:15490-16890 GCF_000090795.2 Amphimedon queenslandica | reverse complement strand
TGATAGTGTCAATGGAGTTGGGCACTTCACTAAAGTTAGTCGATTGCTCTTAGTGGTGGAGACCACAATACCGTGAAGGAGTAACATTGACTGCAGGGGTACCTTGCTCTTTATTCTCTGGTGATGGACTCAATGGAGAATGGCATTTCACTAAAGTTAGATCCATTGCCCTCAGTGATGGAGTCCAAAAGGTACTTGAAGGAGTAACATTAACAGCAAGAGTGCTTTGCTCTATATTATCTTGCGATGAAAGCAATGAAGAAGGTGGTCATTTGCCCACTTCCTATTTCTCACATTATCAGGGCAATACTGTTTGTGACTTGGGTAATTGGGACACGTACACGAATAAACATCTACATCATCACTACCAGCACTTTGTACGTCATAACAGTTCAGAGTCAGTCTCAGACACATTCTCATCACTAGAAGCAATCACGTCATCATTTGAAGGAGCCTGATCAATAGTATTTCCGCCACTAAATCCAATATTCAGTGGACAAAACTTATAAATTGTCTGCTTGTGGTCTGTTGAGCTACATTTGCATTTTTAATTGGGGTTTCTGCTTCATCAAACCCATAATTGTGCATCATTGCACTTTATTGCACAAATAACATCATGGTTGATGTACATTAACTTAACGATGTTTTTGTACAGCTTTCTTTTTGATTTTGCCTCATCAGTCTTCTGGCTTTGTAAGCACAAAAATCTGTCTTCATTTAACTACTTCAGAATTTATTTGAGATGAGGAACATCTGGAAGGTCGATGCACTTCATGACATCTAAAATCTAGTGGTATTGGGGACCACACTTGGTATAAAGATTGGTCATACAGCTTTGAATAACGCTAAGGTTAGTAGAAACTTGGTAATAAAGACATGCAATTTTCCAATCTTTGGACCTATATGTTACATGTACATTGTTTGAGGCCTCGACAATGTTGGTGGTGACTTTGCCAATCCCAAAGTGTATCAATACGTCTGCCAGAGCTGCTTTCTCTCCACTTCCAGCTCGCGAGCTAGTAAATGAAAAGGACAGTCTAAAATATTCCCTGTTTTGTAAGCTTTTCCAGCACAATTCAAATTACTTTTATTATTACATGAACCACAGCTGCACACTACTAAGGGATGAAAAGCACAGGCCACCATCACATTTGTGTACGTCACGATAGTGGTACAATGCCAGATTCAATAATTTCTCTGAGAAGGCATTGGGATCCGCCAGCCTTGGTAAGACACATCTGAAAGGTGGACTTGGCCTTTCTAATGATTTTTTGAGAAATGCAACAACTATTTGTGGCATGCTTCTTGCCCCTTTAGTAGCGCTCAACTTCAGAGCCATTTTCGCATGTCATCTTTTTTACTTTATGCAGTTTAACTAATTTTACTGCATGGTTTTTGGC
>NW_003547548.1:10040-15302 GCF_000090795.2 Amphimedon queenslandica | reverse complement strand
TCTTCACATGTCCACCATCTTTTCATTGTTCGAGAAAAAGTATTGTTACTTATTCACAGAATTCTAAAAATGTGACGTAAAACCCTCCTATATTGTGCATAAGATGCTTCAGTACAAATGAATGCCATGCACCTGCATCACTGCTGAAAGAGCAGGACTGCCATTCTCTGTCTGGGAAAAGTTGTTAAAATTGACTCTGTCCTCCACAACTGGGAAAACGAAACATAAAGCAAGCTTCTCCCCATCCCAGATTGTTCAACTTAATGTAGTTGCAGTTTTCTCAACAATTAGTCACCAGGCAGGTTGGATCATTAACTTTATCTACAAATTTTACCAAATGCCTAGATTTTTCTATGAATAAGCAATTTTCGTTCCTATTGGTGTCACAACAATTTGTCTGAAATGGTTTGCACACAAAGGTAGCATCAGGTGTAGGCTTGACAATGAAATTCTCAGACATGTCTTTATTGCAGAGGCTACCATCCAATACTTGATCTTCTAGGGAACACACTGCTTCTCTGTGGTGAAGACCTGCTACTGCAGCTTTGTCAGCATTGTTCTGAAATAAAAATTTTGTTATGCCAATATACTATCTGCTTTCAGAGCCACTTGGACATCACAACTTTTCTGACCATTAGTCTGAAATTTGTTTCAAAAAAATTATTTTTTTAATATCTTAATTAACATAATTATCCCTTATTGATCATGTTCGACTGCAGGATTTCCCACAAAGCACGTCCCATCAGAAATGCCAAGGTTGTCACAAGCAGTTGTCACATGCAGTTGACAACCTCACAAGGTTGCAGCAACCTAGTAACAACCTTGTATAAAGTAGTAAGGTTGTGACTAATTTTTAAGAAACAGAACAACCTTGTGACTAGGTTGTCGAAACTGAGGTTATATTTAATGTGTTCCACTATGATATGAAGCTATTGCTACCATATCTATTGACCAGCACTTACAAGCAAATATAAATGACATTAATTACATCCACAACCAGTATACATAACATGCATCTAGAAATCAATAAAAACTTTATATGATGACAATAATAATGTGTAATCTTCAGATTATTGTTAGCTATTAAATTCATTGTAAATTGTGACAAGATTGCTACATGGTTGTCACAAGGACAGTACAGTTCAAATCCAAGATTCTCACAAGGTTGTGGCTAGGTTGTGACAACCTAATGGCAACTTAATAGCAGCAACCTTGTTACAAGGTTGTGACAACCATGCTGCAACCTTGGTATTTCTGTATTGGACATGATGTGAACTAAAGAGCATGCATTATGAGTTGACAATGCATTGCATTTGGAGCAACTTTAAAAATATTGTCCCAATTTGATTAGAAAAAGCTCAAAGTTGATATCATAAGATGTAAATTTTATTACAAACAGTAAAGAAATAAAGAAGTTTCTCCTAGCCATTTCCACAAAATTAGGAGCAAGAAATTTTAATCCGATTGAGCTCAAAGTTAATATGGAAAATAATAAATGGCCTAGCAAATTTAAAATTTACTAAAATTTTAAAATTTGCTCTAATGTCTATTCAACAGAAGAACATGTTAATTTAAGAAGTTATGGTATTGGAGAATACTTGTCTCTTTATGTTGTTAAAATACTGGACTACTCCATACTCAAGGGCCCAGATTTAAGCAACTTGATAAGATGCTGCATGAGCATTGTGTCAAAATTTTGTCAAAAACCCTGTCAAACTGTTTCATATAACAAACTCAGCAATATTCAGAAACAATATATAAACATTAATTGAATCTAATTTCAGGCTCTGACTTAAAATAAATGTTTATTTCAGTTAAGTTTGATTTTTTAAAACAAAACAATTATACACATGGTACTCAGGAGGTACTAAACTTTGTCAGAGAACAATGGAAGCTACAATTTTTGTAAAATAATTGTTTTCATTAAAAATAATTTTTATGATCATCATTGCTGAATGTTGAGTTCTATTACATTTTAAGCAACAAGCACCATGAGAGTAAGCACAACACAAGCAGGAAAAGTAATCTTATGCATGCTAGGATGGGTATGATCTGGTGATGAAACAATTGATTTTCTGTGTTCCAACGCAACTGAAACCAACATGGTCGTCTTATACTTAAGTTTACTGAGCTTCCTTATGCTACATGGACAGAAAATGTCATTGCATTAGTAAGTCCATGTACAAAGAAATATGTATACAAAGACACTGACGATTCAAATGAATAAGAAATAATTCCTCCTTTTCTAGAAATAAAAAACATGGCAATCAGTGATGCATAAGTTATTGGCATACTTTATGACCTAATATTTGTATAATAGAAAAGGATACAACGAAGCAATATTCTTGTATCACACTATAAATTTACAACAATTTTCATGGTGAACTTACAAATCAGATGGAAAAGAGGACACTTTATTACCTTTTTTCCTATAAATAAAAGATAGTAAGTCACAAAATCCAAATTGTCAAAAAGTAAAAAGGATTGGTTGAAATTTAAATGGATTATTTTTGTTGCCACCAGGATATTGACCAATTGATGTATCAAATTTCAGTCAATGAGCGACATTAAATTACAACATTAACCTTAGGGAACTTACCACTTCTGATTGAAGAGACGACACTTTGTTGTCTTTCCTGGTTTATAAATGTAAGATATAAGTGTCACATAATTGTCAATAAGTTAAGGATTGATCCAAATTTAAAAATGACTTCTGTGACATGGATGATATAAACTTAGCAATTTTTGTGTGTTACTTATTCATAAATACAGTACCATGCATTGTAATTGTAAGGCTTGATCACCTGTGTTAAAATTTGTTATTGATTGCAATTATTCCTCCATAAATCTTGGGTCATATTGGAAGAGTAGGATATCAGTCTAATATAATCTTATCACCTACTAATGATTATCTGATATAAAATAGTAGCTATTGAAATTAACTCACTCCCATAAAATTAATGTTTGTTTCAAAATAAATCCAAATTAGATGCATTTTGACCACAAATTGTTATATCTACACTTATGCTGTATGTCATTGCATACTGAAGATAAAATGTGATGCATGCATTACATAGTCTACCCATTATATTTCAGAAGGCTCAGTCTCACAAATCATCTGCGTTAGGCCAGTTTTCGTAACTTATAGCCAATTAATACTTAGATAACTAATTTTAATAAATTTTCGTTTGCCCATCTGCCCACTTGCCGCACTATTCATATATTTCCTGTAAATGACAATTATGATTTAAAATGATATTCACTGGATACCATTAATGGAACAGTTTTAATTCAAACCTTGTGGAGGTATTTCTACAATGTTTTCAATGGGATTTGATACAGTTTCTGCTGTTTTTTTTAGAAAAGCAAGCAATTATAGCCTCAATAATTGAGTGTTTGCAACCTTTATCTTTCTTTTCATAGCTCTGCAACAGTTTTCAGCCTCCTAAGTGACGTGGAGGCAGTTTTTAGCCTTTCGGTCCATTCATAGTCAATTATAGCATACCGCCACAATGGTGGTGTGTATAACTTTCTATTTCAGGTATCTCAGTGAATATCATTATAAATCATGAATATCATTTGCAGGAAAGACATGAATATACACCCCTGCAATCACCACTTTCCTTGGCCTTTTTTTTGCTCTTTTATAGACAAGGGTAAATGATTAAACAGCTGACTCTGACTCAACAGCAGATGTTGAGGACTTGAAAAAGGAAGAGATGACGAAAGCAGATAGTCATAGCCATAATCATAGCAGATCTAGAAGCCCCACTCTCAAGCTACAGTGGGCAAGTTAGTGTCCTGGAAAGCAGAACTCCTAGTCCCAAGGGAAATAATTGAACATTCAGGACATGCCAGAAGAGTTATTATCTTCTCACTCACTCATGCACATATGGCATGTCAAGTGAGACTAAGAAACCTAGCAGGAGTCGTTTCAAGTTTTCCAAGGTGGATAACCAGATTTTTGAAGTTAGACGTGATAATAAAAATTGCTACTTCGTAGTCAGCACATAGTGCAGACAAAGAACTACCCAGACTCCACTGCCATCCTAGAAGGTGCTAATGGGACGATGGTATTAGACATAAAGGATGCATTAATCACAGTCTCAATGAATGCTTACAACAAACAAACACGTCTCCTGAGGAAGAAACTAATACCAACAATTAATGATAACCTGACCCCTCTGATAAATGTATTTTGTAACTACAGTTGACACCAGTCCTTTGTCACTAGTCCCAGTTTGATTGACAGAATGCCAGCTGACCTCCTGGACTAGTTTGTACTGTTAGAGGTAATTATCCCCATTGCAGCTATTACTGACCGAGTGTCATTTGTATTTTGCCATGAAATTTCTAAATTTAGTTTCATTTGTGCAAAATTCAGTTCTTGGAGTAGGATGGCCTCCAAACAAAGTTTCACCCCTTTCTCTGGCCAAGACACTCTCTGGTGGGGCCTTGACAAAACTGAGGCTTCCTGTAATCAGGTTCTTCATGTTCAATTATATTTATAGTTGACTTTGGTGCTCGGACGTAATACAAATATTCACAATGGCGGATCTATGGTGGGGCAAGTGGGGGAAGTGCCCCTCCAAAATTTTTTGGAGTAATGTACACCTATGTAAACTGTGAAGCAGCTGCATTACTGGACTCTGTACTGGAAGTAACTTCAGAAGTACTGGACCACAACCCCTAATGACCCCTCTCATCTCATAATTGCCCCAAAATTTAAATCGTACATCCCACCCTGAATTGTCATTAACTTGCTTTATTAAGTCTGATCCAAATATATACAGGGTAACTTTGAATCACTTTTTTTAACAAACAATAACCTTCACATCATGAAATCATTTTCAAATGTTATTTAGATCTTTTACACAGGTCTCACTTGCCCTCCTCTACCGTCCTGCCTAACTAAACCAGACCCAACTGGAGTTGGTATTGCAAGAGATCAAAGACATAATCTCAAAATGGACAGTGTGAGAGTTACAGACTCCGCCAGTGGGCAGGTTCTTCTCCACCCTGTTTCTTGTGCCCAAAGAAAGGGAACAGCAGAGACTAGCAATATATTTGAAAAGCTACACTCCTTAAAATTCCCCACATTTCAAGATCACACACTTAAGAGCCTTCTTCAAAGGGGGACTTTGGCATGCAAATTCCAGTCATTACAAAATAATAGTAATTATTCATTAATATACTTAATATGAACAAGAAATTTGGACTAACGAAAATTTGGAGCCATACAGCAGATGCCTTTCTGGACAA
>NW_003547548.1:3340-9044 GCF_000090795.2 Amphimedon queenslandica | reverse complement strand
TGTCAACTACTTTGTACTGGTAAAATGGATCACATGAGCTAGTTTCCAATCTAGTTACTTAGTTTATAATATCTATGGCAGAACAATGGCAGGCCTTTACTAAAGTCAAAATTTTTACAAAGCCTGCTAAAATGAGCTCCTTTAAAACAATCTAGTCACTGCACTGCTACATCAGTGGCAATAACTTTAATTTCTCATTGTGTAGCTCATTTTAAAGTTCCAACTTTTGTCACTACAGACCAATGTCGTCTGTTTGAGTCCTCTTCTGGTCCCAGTTCATTTAAATACTAAGGTCTCATTGCATTTGTACCACAGTAAATCATCCATTTCCATATGGTATGGTAGAGAGATTACTTAGACAACTTAAAGCTGTTATAAAGTGCCATCATCATCCTTGTAGATACTGCTGGGCATTGGAACTGCTCTGACAAATGAAGTTGGGTGTACTATAGCTAAACTGGTGTATCGTTCTACTCTAAGGATTCCTGGAGAGTTCATTTCCTGTTATACTGAACCAGTTCCAGATTCTTCTTATGCTATGGAACTGCAAACGGCAATGCAAGGCAGTAAAGGCTGCGTCTCCATACCCCCACACTCTTTGTCTTACATAATTAAAACTCAATTTTTTATAAGTTTTTCTCCATTATGATGCCCTCCATTCTGCTCTTCTGTGCCCTATGATGGACCATTCAAGTGAGTCAACAAATAAAGACAGAAGTACATTACTCTCTTAAAGAATGGTACTCGTCATAATATCTGAGTATATTGACACAAGCCAGCCTATGCTGAGTTTGATTGCTCTACTACCTCTCAGCCTCAATTTCCTTTTCCTTCTCCCTCTCTTACCCTCTAAAAGTAGAATCAGCCACTCCCTCTTTGCCCACTCCCTTTCCATTATCTATAATCAAGAAACATACTGTTGTTACTCCAGTTCAATCTATTGCATCTGGATGTCATGTACAATAGCTCAGACATTTACAGGGATACTTCTGATTATTAAACATTCACACTTAATGACTGGAGGAGAATTGCTGTGTTGGTCAATATTTTCAATATTTATTAACACAATCAATATATTTTATTGGGCAATGTGGCGATACTGTGTAGCACTTTTATTTAGTGGATATAAAATTTTGTGATGTTTTTCCTGAAGGCAGTTGTGTATAATAAATGTGGTGAAATGATAAATAAATTTATGGTAGTGGCTATTTGTCTGGTCCTAATTTTCACGGCAATTTGTCCAGTTGCTTTTTAACCATTTGTGAATCATTACAAAAATGATATTTTAAGTTTTTAACCCAGTAATAATCATTACCACAAGATTACACATGTTTGAAATGTCAAATCTTTTTGTGGGAGTTCTTTAACTACTTCTACCGTGTCCTTTAATCTTGGGGAGGAACTTCATTCATCACTTAGAACTTACCAGAGGAAAAAGAGTGTACAATTATATTGTAGGGATAGTCGTACCATTGGAGCTACTAGAGTCACTAAGAAACATCTCTAACCAGAATTGAATTTTTCTGAATTGAAATACAGGTGTATACATGGAGGAAAATCATACAATCTTTCAAGTACTGGAAAGAGACCACATCAATTGTACGTCTACCTTTAGTACTTTGTTTCTATTGACTTACATTGCATATTACATGTTTATAATAGTCATTCAGAAAGGGTTGTCCTTTTGAATTAAGACTTAGGGCCTCTTGTGATAGTAAATACCTTGTTGTGAAAGTTGTGACTGAAACTCACGATCATGATATTTCTGCGGTATGTATGTTATATATTTACATGTACATATACATGTATGTGCACACTTTCTGTTATTATTACTCTAGGTAGCATTTAGCCATTTGCCACATCAGCGACTTCTGGAACAAGAGAAGAAGAGAAGAAGTTGCTAAACTTAAAAGTCAGTAAGTTGTTACAACAGCATTTGTCAAGTCGTTCTGGAAAACTTGTAACACTAAAGGACATTCACAATGTAGTTGATTCAAATCAACTAGGTGGCTGTGGATCTGATCAATTAACCCAGCTATTGCTGAATTAAGGAAAGCACAAGGTAAATGATGGTGGTGTTCTTTCAAGATACAAATACGAAAGCGATGTACCATTCCTATCTAGAAATTTTTATGTTGATGCAACTCATAAGCTCAATGAGCTTCGAATGCCTTTGTACGTGTTATTAGTAGAAGACGGAAATGGTGAAAGTGAAATAGTAGGGGTTTGGCTATTAGTTAATGAAGACAGAGCATGTATCAAGAAAATGGTTACATTGTTCAACGAACACAAAGAAAGTTGGGAGAAAACTGCAACTATTATGTCTGACAACGATTTTGTTGAGCAAGATGTATTTAAGGAAGAATTTCCTCTAGCATGTCTTCATATTTGTCTATTCTGTGTTCTACGAACATTCAGACAGGAGATAACAAGTGATAAACTTGGAGTTGCTCAAGCAGAAAGACTCTTCTTTTATAAATTATTCAAAGAATGGTCTATGCGTCTAATAGAGCTGTTGCACGGATGTAATCAACGGGGTAGGCCGAGCTTCCTGTCTGCCATTTTGAGTGGCAATAATGGACACGTAATGAATGGAGGAATGGGAAAAAACTGCGATTTTTCATCAAAGAGACATCATACTTCGCTGCAAAATATTATAGAGACTTCTTTACTGAATATCTTTATCTCCTACATTGCATTAGCCTGGAATGTCAACTGCAGAATTTATTTAAATTTTTACTTCATTCCCCCATTCATTCTTGGCCTTCTTGCCACCAAACATGGCAGACAATATAGCTCAATTTTAGCCACACCCTCCTGTTGATTATGTCAGTGCAACAGCTCTATGAAGAAGAATACTTGATTTCTTACAAACAGCTTAAGGAGACTAATGTAAAGAGTGCTTTCAATTATTTCAATACTACTGGCATCCTATTCGACACCAGTGGGTGACTTGCTTGAAAAATGATAGTGTTTGGTTTTTCAATCGAACCAACAACCAAGTCAAATCGATCAACCAGAAACTCAAATCTGTATTGTCCAAATACAGCAATATTCCTCAGTTTTTCTCAGAATTATTAAAAGTTTTGTCATCACTTAAAATAGAATGAGATGACAAAGCAATCACTCTTTTTGAAAAAGTTCCTGCTCCTCTTTATCCCTAAGAATCATCTCAGCATCAATACATGATCCTACTCACGCGTTATACACTAAATTACGTCAAACAACAGATTGATAGTGCATCAAAGGTAAAGTTGGTAATAAATGAAGATGGTTTGTATGTGGCTGACACAAAGGAAGAATCATTACATGTTACTCCTGAAACGTGTTGCTCCTTTTGGAAATCAATGCAATTACCTTGTCGTCATATCTTAGCCACTCGTACTATAAGTGGTTTGTCTCTGTTTTCTCCTTCATTGTGTTCGACAAGATGGACTTAAGCGTACTATAAATTTAGCCATCGTGTACTTTCTGAACCATATCCAATTGTCAATAATGATTCAAATTATAATGATGATCATACCTGTGTTAGTACCATTCCTCCTAGTCAAGCTACACGCAAAATTCTTTCTCAGCATGAGAAATATAGGAAGGCCTATAATATCGCACAAAAGTTAAAATCACTGCTTTCAGAAGTACCAATGAGAGAGTTTCAACAAAAGATAGATACTCTAGATGAAATTACACTTATAGAGCAATTTGGAGAAAAGTGTCATGTGGAAGAGTGCAATGAAGGTATATATGTTATACATTACAAAGTAACTTAATGTCTATAGATAGTGACTCTGAATATGATTACTGTATGGATGTAGAGAAAAGTGATGCTGTTACTCTACAGGATAGTATATCAGCCTTATCAAGTACATGTATACTGTAAATTGGGAAACTTTTGAATGAGTAGATAATTTCGAAAATAAAATTTGAAACAATTGAATAAAATATGCAGGTAAAAAGGAATTTCTGTATCTGAGCCATGTGGCTTGACTTTAGCTGTCTTCAGTACTGCTCTGTGCCCCCTACTCTTTTTTTGCTCATACTCTCTCTTGGTGTACCATTGAGCTCCTTGATGTCTCTTCAAAGTTATTCACTGTTACTGCTTAATATTGGATTTAAACTTAATTTCGGAATAAGATGTCTATTTGAAAATTAAAATTATTGAAAATTAATTATCCAATTTATTTTCTAATTGGAAACTTCCAAAATTATGGTATTGTTATACAATAGATGTAAACATAAATCATATTTTCCTTTATTTACAGTGACTTCTATATCAACATCTCTTACTACTCCACCTACTACTTCATGTGTTAATGTCATTACTCCACCTACTACTTCATGTGTTAACGTTAATACTCCAACTACTGCTTCATGTGTTAACATTACTACTCCAGCTACTACACCACCTACTACTTTATGTGTTTACGTCACTACTCCACCTACTACTTCCTGTGTTAACGTTACTACTCCAGCTACTACTCCACCTACTACTTTATGAGTTAACGTCACTACTCCACCTACTACTTCATGTGTTAACGTTACTACTCCAGCTACTACTCCACCTACTACTTCATGTGTTAACATCACTACTCCACCTACCACTTCATGTTTTACCATTAGTACTCCAGGTACTTCATGTGTTACATCAGTGGTGACTTCTTTGCCTACTACATTTGACTTTCACCAACAAGGAACAGCTTGTCAGAATTTATCAAGTACATATACACTGTTACTGTTTGATACCTATACACTATTATATAGACATCAAACTACCTCCAAAAATCCATAAAAGAGGACGCCCAAAAGGTAGTCAACTGACTGTTGTAGGTCTCTCAAAGAAAAAAAGATGAAAGGATCAGATAAACCAGATCCTTTCACTAAAAAACATTCAAAAGATCAAGAAAAAAGTATAGTTTTATATATAGTATGTATATAAATGTAGCACACTTGTAATTAATCTTATGACGTAATACTGATGTGGCTTGTATCTCAGGAAGATTTAACGAAGGCACTAAATACCGTATAGCAGGTTTATTTCGTGTGGAATTAATTTTGGTGCAGGTTCAAATCCACTAAAATTAATTCCACTAAAATTTTGTAACACTGAATAAAATTTTAATAAAATTTTGTACACTAAATTAAATGATTTACGGTATACTGTACCACGTGTAAGAAAGAAGAAATGTCAAGGAATATGTTGGATAACTATTTCTCTAAAAGATCATCTATACCAAATCCCAGAGGTAATTTTTCAAATTCAGTTCTGCTATAGCAGCAGCCAAGAGAGAAGTTAGTCAAGTGATATCAGAAGGACGAAAGAAAAGAGGTCCCTATCATAAATACACTCCATGTCAAAGAGCTCAAATTGCCAAGTATTCAGTGGAAAATGGTATACCTGCTGCCTAAAGAAAATTTTCTAAGGAGTTAGGTGTCAGTATTAGCGAAAATACAATCAGAGGATTTAAAGTTGCTTACCTGGAAGAACTATCTCGAAAACGTAAAGCTGATAATGAAGTCCCTATTACTGTATTACCGTTGAAGAAGCGAGGCAGACCACTTATGCTTGGCGAAAGGTTAGATTCCATGGTGCAAAACTATATTAGAAGAACAAGAGATACAGGGGGGATAATAACAACAGCAGTAGTTATTGCTGGTGCAAGGGGAATAGTCAAGGCCATAGATAGGACATTATTGCCTAAATTTGGTG
>NW_003547548.1:0-2131 GCF_000090795.2 Amphimedon queenslandica | reverse complement strand
AGAACAGTGAGTACACTCTAGATATCCTCTTGGGTAAGTGCCCTGATATCGTTTCATCTTTTTGAACACTAACTGCATATCTATCAACGATATTGGTAGGCTCTCTAGGACACAACAAGACTTCTCCTATGTTTGAAGTCCATATCTCTTTATAAATATGATAGCCACGAATGCAGCTAGGAAGAACAAAGTCATCATGATTGTCTGTAGCTGTAGCCATGCTTCACCAGGTGTTTCTGTTTATTAATTATTATTAATTAATTTCAACCGTAAATAATTTTTAAAAAAATGTAATTTCGTGGGTGTGACACACCACGACAATAAATTCCAACGAATATTTAAAAGACTAAAATTTGAGGCCACGAAATAAACCCGCTATACGGTAGAGAACTTCTAAGTTTTGCTGAAACTAGACCTGAAAAAATACCTCATCAAGCTATTGACGAGAATGTCAAAATATTGCGAGAAAAGAAGTATTTTAGTTGTACTTGCTGGGATAAATTGATGAAAGCTTTGGATAGACAAAGATGTACTAGTCGATACTATTGTGCAGTTTGTAATTGTGAACTTGTTGACTGCCTGACAATCGCTTGTGATGGTTGCCTCCTGTGGAATCGTGTAGAATGTATGGGATTAAAAAGCATTCCCAAATCAAAGGAATGGTTTTGCAGGCAGTGCTATACTGTATAAGGGACTGTTGATCATTGCAGTATGTGTAGTTACTATTACTAGTAGTTACTGTTTAATATGATAAAGAAAGTGTCATAATAATAAAGAAAATATTAATGTCAAATTATCTGAGTCGTGATGCAACCGGACAAATAGCCGTGGAAGTATACTTCCGTGAGCAGACGAATAGCCACCTCCTTAATTTATTGGTCAGGTTGTGGCTTTAATCTAATTTGAATTTGCAAATTTAAAACCGACAGAAATTAGTAAAATTTTTTAGCCACGAGAATTTTAAGTGCTGTATTGTACCACAAAAGCAATATATAATGTAAGTGATATTGTCATTTTTCTTCAGGGTAGCATATTTCACTGAATTTTTATCATTAGCAACTGATAGAGTTTTGTTAATTTTCTATTAGTAATTTTTAGTGGATGTCTTAAAACAAGTCATTTGCAAAAATTATCAATATTGATAAAACCTCTACAGTACATGTATATGTATTAATTTCAATAGACATTTTGGCGTCAATGCATTTGTTAGATGTAAAGGAAGCTCATTCAGCTAAGGTACATTTAGCTGAACTACATTTAATTAGTGCTCACCCCTTGAATGTTATTCACATCTGAATGCACAGTACCTACACTGAATTCAGGCTAATTTACAAATATACGCTAGTCCTGAAGTTACATTGATGCTGCACTGGAATTTGGTTTTGTTTTATTGTAAGGCATGCATCAAAGGGTGTAATAACTTACGCTTTTACCAAAACATCTACTGTTTAATATCTTATTGTAAATTCCAACTGTGGATGGAAAAAATTGTATGCTTTCATATAATGCGTAATTTCAGTTGCTTTATTTCAGTGAATGATGATTTGCAAGTTTAATCCCAATATCATTAGTGTGCATGATCAGTAATGCACGTGTACTCAAATACTACCATCATTTTAAATCAGTCTCAATGTCATTCCTTAATTTACAATAATTACTGTATTTTAATAAATATAGTGTATGTTAGTTATTTTGGATTGTTAATTTCACCATCAATTACCCTAGTTATTTCAATAGGTCATGAAGCAAAATATTTTCAACACTTAAAACTCTACTTTTACTTCATTTGCAACAAATTTGCAACTCTGAATTTTTTTTGGCTCACAAATTAATTTTTTTAATGAAGACCATTATAGTGCTCACTGATAATAATGGTTTATATTTTGGAATTTAATTAATTAACGTTTAGCATAAATGCAAAGATTTTTAGATAAAGTTGTATTTGTATGAAGAAACTACTCTTTGCTGTGTCTTGGTAAGATAATTTTACTTGAGAACGAAATAATTAATGTAAATAATTCTATAATTGGAAGGTGTATTAATGCCTAAAGCTACTATTTTCATTTCAAGACATCTTACTGCAGCAAATGAATAAGCCACTTCATAAAGAAACACAGTATTCACTGTCAAA
>NW_003547547.1:14411-16954 GCF_000090795.2 Amphimedon queenslandica | reverse complement strand
ACTAATGACCTAGATAAATTAACCTTGTCTATATCAGATATAGCATCATTTTCATGGACTGCAGACTTAAATGAGTCCCAAAATGTCAACCACTGAGTCACATCCCCATTAAAGGGACGTAGTGTTAGTTTCGGCAATTTAGCTTGACTAGAACTACTACTAACTCTTGGAGTCACAGCAGGAGGGCTTGCCCCAGCACTAGACTCAACTGCTAACTTCTCAGTAATCATGGCTAATGCCATATACATGCTGGCCTTAAAAGCATCCGCCTCTTCTATCGCTCTAGCAAGCTCATCTTCTTCAATCAGGGCCAGTATTGCAGCATCAAGTGTTATGATAGTCTCTAGCTTCTCTTCCATACTTCTCTTTAATTGATTCAGCCTCGCCGACACCGTCAACGAGTCATGCTCTTCTATTGAAGCTAAAAACTCTTCCAGTTCACTCACCATCTTCTTGACAGAGTCTCTATGGCCACCTCTCACTCTCCTTTCGTGAGTAAGTCGCTCCGCCATATTTTGTCAGTAGTTTGCCCAATACCCACACGTGTCTTAATATATTTTATTCAAAAAAACAACAAGATAATATATCTATATATATACTACACCAAATGGGTACTCACTACCAACTTCAACACCCGATTACTATAATGGCTGAGTGTCTCGTCCAGCGATTCAGTCCGCGCTCTGATCCTTCTTTCGATTTAGTCTCTGAAAATTGTAAGACGCTCGTCTCATCAACTCGAGTAATACTCTATATTCCAGATTGATCCGGCTCTTTGGACCAGTGTCAGATTTCTCTTATCATTAGGTCGCCGCTGGGTTTTATCCTAATTCTCTGGACTGTATTAAAGAACTCTTCTTTTCCAAATCAAAATTGTGCATGTGTTTTTCTCACGTGTTAACAGTTAATAATAGTTATTAATAATCTCTACACAATCACTCACAGGACTGTTTTCTGCAGTCATGGCATGGGGCTGCCTTTGTTCTGGCTGGCAGTAGCCCAGTGATACATGTGCACTCCAATGCATCTGGGAGTTTTGGGTGTGGTGCTGTCTCAGCCAACGGCAGGTGGCTGCAGGTGTGTTGGCCAGCCTCTTTCGCCGATCTGAGTATTGCTGTCAAGGTGATGGCTCCGATTGTCTTAGCAGCAGCAACTTGGGGCCGCTCATGGCACTGCTGTAATGTCTTGTTCCACTGCGATAATGCTGCTGTGGTGTCAGTCATTCAAAGACGCTCAGCCAGGGACCCAGTTCTCTTGCATCTTTTCTGCTGCCTGTATTTTTATGCTGCTAAGTTCCAGTTTTCTTACATTCTTACAGTGCTCACCATTTACCCGGGGTGGCCAATGTAGCAGCGGATGCGCTCTCTCATGATAATATGACACTGTTTCTTTCCCTTGTCCCACAGGGTTCTCCTTTGGTAGTGTCCCAAGATGTACTCGACCTACTACTGTGGCAGCATCCGGATTGGGGCTCTCAGCCTTGGATCAGGCAGTTCAAAGCTACTTGTTTACAGCCCTCTCTTCAGGCACTATCCGGTCTTACCAGACCGCTGTTAGTTGTTATCTGTCATTCTGTCGTCGTTTTAGTATTCTCCCTTTCCTGTTTCTGAATCTCTCCCTTTTTTTGTATCCGACATGGCAAGTCGGGGTTTGTCTTACGGATCAATTCGTGTTTACCTCAGTGGAGTTAGGTTTGTGCAGATTATCCAGGGTCTTCCAGATCTTGCAGTGTCCTCTCTACCTCGGTTGGACTATGTGCTCAAAGGCATCTGCAGGTCTGTCCCGAGCCGGTCGCGTCGCCAACATCTCCCTATTACTCCTGAAATCCTCAGGCTCTTGTTCCAAGCTTGGTCTCATCAGCCTATTACATTTGATGCTGTACTGTTTTGGGCCACCTGCTGTGTGGGTTTTTTATTTTCTTAGTTCAGGGGAGTTTGCTTGCCCCTCGTGGGGGGCTTTCACCAATTCTATGCTCTCATTTGGTGATGTCTCTGTCGATTCTCACTCTTCTCCCACTTATATTTCGCTCCTCCATTGTCAGAGTAAAACTGATGTTTTTGGGGCTGGAGTTCGAATTGATTTGATTCGAGTGGATGGCCCTATTTGTCCAGTTATGTCGTTGTTGTCTTATCTGGCCATGAGAGGTTCTCAGTCAGGCCCCTTGTTCCAGTTCAAGAATGGGAGTCCACTCTCGCGGAGAAGGCTTGTTGGCGCTGTGCATGAGTCTTTAGCTTTGACAGGGTTGGATGTTAGTCGTTTTAATAGGCACAGCTTCCAAATTGGGGCAACCACCACAGCTGCTGCCTGTGGGATCGAGGATTTGTTAAATCAAACTCTGGTTCGATGGAAGTCCTCTGCTTTTACTCGATATATACTGACTCCAAGGAGCACTTTGGTTCGAGTGTCACAGAGTCTCCTTTCATGCTAATATTTGTGTTCCCCTTTTGTTTTGTGTGTGTTATTATTGTCTGTATTTTGTCTCTTTGCGTGTATATGTGAGTTTCATTTTGGTTTTCTATTGCTATTCCTTATCTTACGTGGGA
>NW_003547547.1:11649-13822 GCF_000090795.2 Amphimedon queenslandica | reverse complement strand
TCTGGTCCTGGGATAAAGGGCTTGAGGGCATGAGTGTTCCGTGGCTGGGGTGAGGGCACATGGCAATACCTTGCCGTTGGTGTTAGCATGCCGGACCCCTTCGCTCTTGCAATCCTGAGCTGGTTAGCATTCCCAGATGCCATATGAGGTGTCAGGTTTGGTTGCAGGTATGCAGGGAGTGGCTCTTGCGAAATTCCAAACCTCCTTCCTCCTCTTGAGATGTTTCCGGTGGCTTTGATATTAAGAATAAGTAAAAATGTAAACAATAATGATATATATATAGGTTATCCAAAATAGCAATAACAATGCCATTTATTGTCATTGTCTTCTGCTCTTACACACTCAATGTGAAACCAAACTCTGCATGTGCTGCACTTAATCATTGCTTTCTTTGGGTTATGGATTGCTCTACATAAGCAGTAGACCTTCTCTGTGTCCGTTCTCCTTGTGAAATCTGCTTTTATCAGATGATGTTTAGTATATTGCAAGAGAGTGATGGACCTTTTTCAAAACAATTTATTAGACGTTGTCTTAGCATCCTAGTTGTATAAGGCTGAATTTGCACCAAATACCAATGCAGTTGCATTAGCTATTGAAAATTCACCACAGTCAAAACAATTTGATTGCCTCTTAATGTCCTGAAAGTTATCTTTTTTTTCACATGTTTCTGTGTTATAAAAAGAGGAAATCTGCAACTTGGTATCCAGCCAAAGTAGATTATATGCACTATTGTAAATATTCAATGTGCCTGGTTCACATTGAAGTGATTAGACAACCACCCAGTGGTTTTGATTTACACAGAATCTGCATAAGCAGAGATTTTGTAGGTCAAAACTCATACTTTCTCCCGAACTCAGGTGATTGCCAACCACTTATAGCTGTATCTTGACTCCTTAATAGCACCTGAGCTGCGTCTATAATTGTGGATGTAAGCCATTCACCTTTCTGAATTATGTCTGTATAACAAATGTCTAGTGCCATTTTTTACGACCTGGGGGCGTAGCCCCAGGTCGTCATATAATTGATTTCACCCACGTGCGATATATATATATTTGATTGTATGCCAACACTTCATTTCTTCTATACACGTTGTATTGGAGAAATAACAAGCCTTAGCAACTACCCGCCCATGCTACGTAAGTGGGTGTGGTCACGGCAAACAAAATGGCGGTTTGAACATGGAACAAATTTATGAGCTTTCTAACAGCGAAAGAACATAGAGATACTGTCTAAAGACTTTTCTAGAAGCAGTAGAAGGTAGAAAGAATCTTCATAAGTCTTAATAAGAACCCAGCTGTACATGCAAGGTGGTGAAATCAATTATAGGAATATTTTTACACTGTTACGCTTGTTTCAATTTTACCCATAAATTTTCAGGACAACCTGGTGGCAATATATGGACAATCTTCAGACACAATGTTGGAGACTAACGATGGTTTTACAGGTGATGATGGACAATTATTTGTTTCTTGTATTACCGGAGAAGGAATTGAAGAAGTAGAATAAGAAACAACATTAAAAAATTTAAAAAACAAGATGAAATAGGATTCTGAATGACCAACAAAAATACGAAATGAAAATCCTACTCGTGACGCAAATTGTACTGTACATTGTACTTTCAATTTTCTTATGTAAGAATGATGGATCACCTTGCAATGTACAGTAGAATTTGCGTCATGAGTAGGATTTTCATTTCGTATTTTCGTTGGTCGTTCGGAATCCTACTTCATCTTTTTTTTAAATTTTTTTATGTTCTTGTTTGTGTTGATTTTTTGTAATATTTATAATATTTCTTTAGTTGCCATTGTGATGCTTGTTGATTTTACAAAAACAATAATTTTCTTTATTAATATTATCATTGTTATGACTTTACATCATTTATGAGAGACAGTATTGAATAGACATGCTGAAGGAATATCAACTATCCTGATGACAAGTGAAATTAATACTAGTCTTGACACAAGTCCTTGTTTAAGAAGCTGTGAGCTGAGAGTGCCCATCTTCCCTGCATGTTATGCTGCAGCTATTCCTGTTCTTCCAGGCTGTTGTCATTCATACTATCATTGCATATCATACATCAATTGATTGCTTTTAAAATAAAATAAAATCACTCACCTTCTTTTAGCTGGAAACCTCCACTAAAGTATTGTAGTAGTTGACTCCAAGCATAGCT
>NW_003547547.1:8659-11067 GCF_000090795.2 Amphimedon queenslandica | reverse complement strand
ACAGTGAGAAGTAGGTAAAACAGAAGATTTAGGTCCATAGGTAGACATTACGAGAGATGGGTATGGACTTCATTGAGCACCTGAGGATAACAGCAATGCTATGGTGCTGCTGTAACAACAAAATGATATGCTGAACTACTTCAATAAACTATGTTATGAACAAAAATTGATGAGAGTAAGCCTCTCTTTCTTGGCTTTTTGCAGGTGAGCCTTTTAACAGAGAACTAAAGATTACAATATTCTAAAGGTAGGTCTGTTCATGTACAAGATGCAGCCTCATTTTTGTAATTGTGAGATCTCCCTATGATTATTTACTTGTCCAATTGTATTAGGAGTATCCATATTACTGGCAGGTAGATTAGCTGTAAAACAAATAAATTATTAGTTATTTCAATTTATTGTCATTGTTATGGGAAGCTGTTTTTGTCAAAACTGACATAATTACTTTAAAAGTTTGATTTGTATACAAAGACAACAGATGAATTGAAAGACAATTTGAATATGTGCATGCACTATGAGCGCAGTGTATGAGCAATAAAAGTCTAGAGAGGTTAGAGAGAGAGGACTGAGAAAAGATGTAGTACAGAAATTAGCTCAAATATTACGGAAATCAGAAACAACTATGATACAAGGTAATAACTGTTTCTTTGTGATTTTATTCGATAGTCTGTAACAGTGGTACAAAGTTCTAGAATGTAGATAGACGGAAAAACAAACAAAACTAACGAACAAATAATTGTCCCGAGACTCTATGCTTATTTATAGACCTTGATCACGTGAGGTCAAAGTACCTTTACGCACCACATTACTCCCCCCAGTGAGTATACGAATGATACTAGAGTACTAGCATTAGCTAGCTAAGTCCTAGGCCTGGGAACTCTATGACCAGAGTGAGTAGAACGATCTCATGACCGACAGAGAATTGATGGAGGAGATGGGAGAGGAGAGAAGTGAGGTGGAGAGGGGGAGAGAGGTTCAGAGAAGGAAGGGGGAGTCATGTCAAAAGGAAGACACTGAGTATTAGTATTGAGATCAGTGTCCAGAAAGGCAGGTTTGGGCCTGTCTATTGAAGTGTTGACATGTTTTCCATTAATGAGTAGTGTGAAATATTTCTTACTCCACTTAATGACCCAATAAGGTCCATGATATGGCTGTTGCAATGTAGTCCTGAGAGTTTTGTGTGAGACAAGAGCATGAGAGTTAGTAGAGTGTGTGGGAGGTAAGAAGAACGAAAGTGAGGGCACAGCTTTCACTGCATGCATATCTGAGCACAATTTAGCAGTGTAAGATTTTGAATCAGATATTGGATATAGATGTGGAGTAATCAATTATCCAGGAATGCGTGAGATAGTACTATAGACTAACTCAGCAGTCCTATGTGCAATAACCTCCTTTATTGCTGTACGTATATCCATGGTAGTCCTGAGGCCCAATTGTTAGAAGAGAGACACTTAAGAGATCCCTTCAGCTGTCTATTGAGTCGTTCTACTAACCCATTAGCAATAGGATGGTAGGCTGTAGTACTGGTTTGATGGGTACCAATGACCTTCATTCGTTGACTCCACAAGGAGAACTCAAATTGTCTTTTTTGATCTGTAATGATCATGGCTGGGACTCCAAAACGAGATACCCATTTAGTGATAAAAACCTTTGCTACTTTTTTAGCTGTAGCATCAGTTAACGGGATAGCCACCACCTATCGTGTGAATCAGTCCACTATAGTTAGTAAATGGAGAAAACCATCGGAAGGAGGGAGTGCTGTTACAAAATCAATGTGGAGATTATTGAATCTGAGATTAGGAGTAGAAAATTGAGCAAGAGGAGTGAGTGTGTCTCTGTATTTTTGATCTCTGGCACTGAACACACTGACGAGCCCATTTACGTACATCTGAGTTAATGCCAGGCCATACAAACCGGCTGGTGAGAAATCGTTGAGACACTTGGATTCCAGGGTGAGAGACAGTGTGTAATGCTCTGAAGACAAACTGTCTCAGTAATGAGGGAACAAATGGGCAAGGTGTCTAGTAGCCATATCACACATAATAGTGTCATTAGAGATAGAGAGTGGTATCTGTTGTAGAACCAATGAAAGTTGTGTGCGAGATTCCACTAACTCTGACAATTCAGAATCATTCACTTGAGCTTCAGCTAAATTCGTTAAGTCTATCCCAAGAGGAATATTAGTGACAATCATAATTTGAGAAAGACCATCTGCTGCTGACTTACCTGATCCACTAACATTACGTACATCTGCTTTGAGTTGCAAGATATAATCAAATTGTCTGACCGTTTGTGGAGCATGACTATTGGAGTGAAACGAGGGAAGATAAGTTAACAGTTTTTGATTAGTAAGAATATGAAATAATGCATCCCTTTACTGAATATTAAAAGTGCTTCACTGCAAAATA
>NW_003547547.1:1393-7694 GCF_000090795.2 Amphimedon queenslandica | reverse complement strand
AGTATTCAGGTATTCTATTTATAGGTATTTGCACAATGCATGTCTTAGAAACAAATCTTAATTCAGGATGGCGTTAGGAAGCAAACAAAAATATGTCTATTTCTTTAATAGATTATGAATGACAGCACTGTACAGGTTCATTCATGTAATCAGTATGTCCATAATAAGGGCATTTAGGTATTATGTATTTTTTAAAAATCATCTATTCATTAAGAATGTGTATTTTTTGTCTAGGATGAAACTAAAGCATTGGGGCATTTATGTCTTGTCAACTGAACAATAGGCATTGCTAATGTATTTTCATCTTGGCTTTACGCTGATGCATTTGCATTGATATTTTGATTATTTTATTCTTATATCTACATTTAAGTTTTTCAACAAAAGTTAATAAAAGTTATAATTTTTGGTTCCTCCTGATCCTTGGGGCCTCTGCCTCCTTCCCCTACCTTTGCCAGCTCTCCTTGGTAGGTTTGATACTATTGTGGAATATAATTTAGTACATCATAGTTAAGACTTACGATTTGGCGATTTGCTGCCCTCAATTGGGCAATAATGAGCTGCCTTTGCTGGTGCAGCAAAGGCAGTGCTGGGGCAGGAGGAATTACAGGAGCAACAGTCAGAGCCCCTCCAGGAGGGACTGCAAGAGCCTTTCCAGGAGAGACAGCCAGAGCCCCTCCAGGAGAGACAACCAGAGTCCCTCCAGGAGGAATTGCTGGAGCACCTTCAGGAAGGATTGCCAGAGCCCTCCATGAGGGATTACAGCCGAATCTCCTCCAGCAGGGAAAATGGGATCTCCTGCATCTTCTACTCTTCCTCTTCCAGCCGGATCAGGGCTTGGTGATCTACTTATATTACAAAGAAAATGATACATACATTCATAAAGTATTTAAGCTAGAAGTTTTATAATCTCACTAGTTGCTTAAACAAATCAGGATAAGTAAAATAAATGACTTGAATTAATGGACTGTACTGTGGTGACAGTGCAACTGCAATGAGTGGAAAATCAAATCAGGCTTGGTGTCACTTTAAATGGTTTTAAAGCAGGATATTATAGATCTATGTCATTGTGAATATTTAATCATTAGCTTTGAGTTTCATTACATTTTCAAAATGTGGTTTGTGTATGCACAAGTAGCCAAGAATTTATATCTTAAAAGTTTATTAGAATTATTGTATATTGGATTTTTACACCTAGCTAATTAAGATCAATAAACATAATGTTGATATAAATATACATATAATTTAAAAATTTAATAAAAAGTTTGGAAACAAGTAAATGAAAAAATTTCTTTAAGTACAAAAAAATAGGTTGTCAAAAACTGAAAGAAACAGAGGGGTTGATTATAATCATTATAATAATTATTCAATTAGTCACAAGAGAAGCTAATTAATAAAAAATAATTATTCATCAAATTAATAGAAAAATTTCATCCCTACTTTGCAGAATTTTATAAAGGAGTATTATTGCTTTAACAGGATAAACTTTAGTGAGAGAATGTGAGAACCCAACTGCTTAGTTGCAGCTTGCAGAAGTGTGGCGAGCTGAATAACAATTCCTAAGAATGTGACATCAGATAAAAGTTTGAATAAAGTGTTTAATACTAAAGACATACATCCATGCTTTTGGTTAAATACCCAAACTAAATAAGTAATAATTTTATGGTAATGAATCATAGATTAAAGAATGCAATAGCTAACTAATAAGTCAAAGTTTAGAATTTGTGATTCTGATGACAGTAATTTATTTATTCCATACTAGCTGAATATTCTGATTTTTAGTTATCACAATAATTCATTTACATCATACTGATAGCAATGTAATACGGCAATCACTAGGTACAGGGGCATAATTATTATTAATTAAATTAAATTTTAATTTATATTGTAGTCTGAATATTAGCATTTTCTGCAAAGTTGGGTTGAAATTTTGTATTATTTTTATGAATAATAATTTTTTTATTAATTAACTTTTCTTATTATTAATTGAACTAATAATTATTATTATGATTGACATTAACTCCCTTGCTTCTTTCATTTTTTGACAACCCTACATTTTTATTTAAAGAATTTTTTATTTACTTGCTAATAATAATAACAATCATCATAAATAATTATATTTCATAATTTCTACCTCTTCCTGAACACAAACTGATACAGACCGATCTATGGTTAATTGGCATGGGTGGATAGTAACACCCACTGGTCGGCATACAATTACAGGATTGATAGACCTACTAATTGTTTAAACTCTATCATTAATTTTGTATCATTATTAGTGTGATTATTATTATTTAATACTTCAGCTCCATTTTCCTTTCAAAGTCCTCAATGGTCTTTTGCTGAGTCTTATCCACAATTAGGCCCCTGTCAATACACTTAACCAGTGAATCCCTTAAGCCATTCTCTCCTTTAATTAGCACCCATCTTATCAGCAACATCCTCCTGGACTAGGAGCCAAGAACAAGCACTGCAAACCTACAAGACATGGAGCAATGTAATTACACGTAGTTATGTACTGTACATGTATTTAGTATTGATTTAAGGAGTGATTGGTGAACACTTATAAAGTCCCTATGATAGTAGCACAATTATAATCATTTCATGTATTCATGCATAAATTAAAGTTCTTACTTATGTCTCTTATTGAAGAAGTCCTGGATTAATCATTTTGTTGTTTTAGTCGTGTTTTGTCCTTCATGATTTGTTTTCATTTAATTAAAAGAAATTGATACATCAATGGCCTGGGAGCATAGATGAGGCAGTGGCTTATAATAGCCCCACCCCTTCCGCATTGCAGAGCAAGCTAAGCAGGTTTCATCATAGATATTAGAGTTATTTTATATTGGCTACTGTAAGAAAGAGAATATAAGTCCTTACTACAGAAGTCGTGGGTTCCTACTATAGGTGCCTTTACCATTGATACTATTGGGTGTATACAATCACTGGACTGGAAAGGTGGAGTGAAATAGTGGAATGATGTTTCATAAATTTGATACCGTATTTGTAGAAATAAATTATTATAGGTACTAGTAGTAAAAGTAGAAATGGTAAGAAACCATAACATTACATGTTAAGTGACTCGGAGCGAGGTCCAGGAACAGAAAGTGCTATTTCTGGTAAATCCGCTCACAATGAAAAATGGAAAAATTATGGAGAGATTTATATGCTGGGTATGTTTCCTGTTATTACACATAATTTTACGTGGTAGAGGATTTGCAGTTGACGGATGTTGATAACGTTCGAGACATAAATGCCCTTCATTTTGCATTTATTCCTATAATGCAACTACATTTGGACCTTATCCGAGAAAGTTGGGCTCACCATTCTCTATGTACAGACCATAATTGCACGCCACTGCAACACTGGCTGTCTAGTCTTAATGAGCAACAGGACATGTAAGGAATAGCTGGTTTGATGGTGAGCAAATGTTATGCTTTATTATTCTTTTATAATGTCTACTTTTAATTAAATTTTAATTCCATTTAAGTGCCTGATTACTAAAAGGTGAGCCTAAGCAAGCAAAGCATATATACTGGCACCTGCATATATGATGTACATGGATTTGATTTTAATACTCGAGTAACTAATGCACAGTCTCTTTAGAAAGAATTAACATATCCAAACCTCATACATGTAGCTCACTAGTCCTCTTCTTTAAGTATCCCTGGCTGTTCTTGCCAAATCATAAAATATTCTGTCCTCATCTAGTGTGGTGAAATTTAGCTCAAGTCCCTGCACTATATAGTACAGGTTCTAGGTTATGCAGTGGCGGAGCTGAACCCGGGCCCACATGGGCCTAGGCCCGGGCATCAAAGCTCTGTAATGAGATTCATTAGATGCAATGTAAACAGTTCCTTCCCTGAAGTTTAGATAAAGCCAACCACAAGCCTCACCAGAGTACTAACAAGGGTATACAGGTGCATATGAGAGCACTTTTCAAGTAAAATACCCAAAGACAAAGTCAGAAAGTGGACACACCCACATCCGGGCCCGGGCATCAGTTTAGTTCCAGCTCCGCCACTGAGGTTATGTTGTTATAGTTAATGATACCATACTTCTTTATCCTCTAGGCAAGGTGGGATGACTATAGCAATGATTTTGAGGGTCCAGTTTTCTATGATGGCAATGATGATACTCATGTCACAGTAAAAAGAAGTAGCAAGCCTCCTGAGTGCAACCCAAAGCCAGGAGCTTATTGCTAAAGCAATTCTAACGGAGATCGCTTTTCTCAAGTTGAAATAATTAGCAAATTTATTGTTGCATAGAGTTTTGTGTGTAACGCATGCAATACTGCAAAAGCTAACTATAAACTTTGTTTTTATTAAGAAATAAAAATGATCAAAATGATGAGAATAGTGAACTATAGTGTCATGCTAGCATGACTGGCAATTACAACTGACACTGTTACCAACTGAAGAGTTTGGTATTATCAACAAACAAATAATGATCAAACTAATAATGAGAAGAGTGAAGTTTTGTACAAGCATGACTAGTAATAAAAATTGATACTGTTACCAGTAATAACAGATGTGTAAACACTATAGGTTTATATGCAACACAAAAGTAAATGTCATAACAAATGAGTAAAGATGCAGTTAATAACAATGCAGAGCCTACACTTCAGATCCTACACTTCAGAGAATCCATCATTGCCTTTAATTCCACTCACCATGTTGTCACAAAAAAATACTGCATGTGTGATGTTGGAATCTGTAGCTCAATATTGAATGTGAATAGAGTCGGCAGCACTTCCCACAAATGGTAGAGAAATTTGTGTGATGCAGAAGAGGAAATTGCAATAGGTGGGGCGTGATCAGTACCTGAACAAAATATCAAACCGTCTTCTAACTTCGAATGGACTTCATTAGCTATGTGAGAAAATTCGCAGAAAATGGAAGTGACATAATTTTCAATACTTCACATTCTATTAGTAGGTCACTGAAATACAAAAATGCTTGCTCTTCTACTGCTTTAAGTTACTTCCCCTTTTATAGAAGTATACACTAAATAAGGACTGGATATACTCTGTAAAATAATTATTACTAATGAATGTTATATCTCCTATACCAGCTGTTAGTGGAATGCTCTCATAAATAAAGGCTTCCATAGAATGGATCTTTCGTAAATCATCAAGAACATGAGCAGTCTCCAGAGCTTCCTTGTACGTGTCCACTGATGCCTTGACCTTTACCAAGAGCTGAAAGTCCAAGAGTATGTCGACAATACTTCGTACATCATCCAATGTCAACTGTGTAAGTGGTTTCCTATATCCTGTGGCAAATAAGAGGTTTTGACTATTATCAGTCAGGCATGACTGTATGTCATCATTTGACTAAGCTGACAATAACTTAGACAGTTTCCAAAATCTTTAAAAATTGGTATACCCTTAAAAGTACTCACTCCATCAACAAACTGTTTTTAAGATGGTTCTAAATTGCCAGGGACCTCTTCTACACGCATATTCCCAGTCAGGAAATAGTCATATACTGCTGGTTCAAAAAGAGGGGCTCCTGATCCATTTTTAATTGTGTACGAAACTGTAAAAACTCCAAATTTTTAAAACTCCCTACTCTAAATATTGTTACATTTACAGTTAACAGACAAATTTATGGCTACCAACAGGGACACTACGTCACACATAAAGAATTTATAATCTGATGGTCCCTTTAAGTATTGATCAGCAGCTTGATTACAAAAAAGTCTGAAAAGCTCTCTCTTTGGACAGCCTTGATCAATTCAACCTTCCCAAATAAACTGAACATATTAAACACTGTCAAACTATGGCTACAATTATGAAGTATGTGTACTTACTGTAAATTTTAGCACCAGATCCCATTTTGCACACATAACATCCTCAAGTACATTGTCCCTACAAATGCCAATACTGAGAGTTCTACAATCATCATGACTCAAACGACTGCAATAAGTTCAGTGCTTTCTATAATGGGGTATCTGCAGCACTGCAAGGTACCAAGAAATAAACAATGCATTATCTACCTTTCTGAATCAAAAGGTTCTGCAACAAGTTCAGTGCTCTGTTCCATAGCTCTTTGTATCATGTGCTGTCCAATTGCACTTAATTGAAATGTATCATGTGTGAAATGAACAATAAAACGACTATGTGCTCCTAAAAAAATTATCAATTTTTTAAATCGTAGACACCAATAAATATAGCTTCATCTTTCTCAAGTTCAATAATATTATTCTGGTCAAGCAAAGGTGGCCTACATGCAAATAATAAGTACAAAAATAAGTATAAAAAATTTGCTTCACTCCCTTCCCTCTACGACGGGGAAACACA
>NW_003547547.1:0-1046 GCF_000090795.2 Amphimedon queenslandica | reverse complement strand
TTTAAAATCATATGCATGAGCATCAACGCTGGGACAGTAAATGGTCTATTCTCCAAGACAAGACTTCAATCATGTATCTTTTCTGTTTTGGGATTTAGGCTCATCCATGTATGGCAAGCACACAAAAGCATGCTTCCACACTGTACTCATACTTTTTTCTTATTGAACAGCATATCAGCCTTTTATAGCTTTTCCTGGGAACAATTTAGCCGAGAACAATGTTTCTAAAGCTGTTCTTATAAAATCATTGTGTGTGTGATAGACATACCATAGTGATAAAACATTTCGAAATACTGGCCATACGCAATGCCAATTTTGTTATATTAACTAAATTACAATTAGTACTTTCCAGCAGCAATCTGGAATGAGTAAAAGTGGAAGTTTTTACAGAAGAAACACAAGAAGAGATGCCACTAAGACAAAGAGCTGAAGGGCTTAAAGCTGCTTGTACATTACGCACTATGCGTGTGAATCTGCAATGTGGCCTGGTACTACTGCTGGTGCTGCTACCCAAAACTTCTTTATAAGAGCATGGTAGGTCTAGAGGGGATAGAAGTCCATCCCCTTTTCTAGCCTTGGTCATGTGTATTTCAGAAATGCAACTGTGATATGCTCTTCATTGTCACTGTTGGCCATCGCTGTTTCTGCTGAAAATTAGTGAAAACAAATCACATAAACTAGACTCCGCATGCTTGTTTTATTTACCACTCACTAAAAAGGTGGGGCTTGTTGACAATAAGCCAAGAAATGCAAGTTCTCACTTTTGGGTTACTTATAGCTCAACTGTTTTTTTAAAGTGCAAATTATTCATTGCTGCTCATGTAAACTGAGTTTTGAACTTGTGAAATTTTGATATTGAAGTTGTAAATGCATTCATAACATTGCTGAGTCACTGAGTATAGTCAGTTTCATTTGAGTTGCCACAGGAAGTAAATTAATGTTTGCATCATTAGACGTCATTGCTTGCCACACCCAAAAATGGTGGCAGAGTGCAAGTAAACTCTTTCATTGAGCATTTCTTCACCTCTAAAACCTTTTATTGTCTG
>NW_003547546.1:12386-16959 GCF_000090795.2 Amphimedon queenslandica | reverse complement strand
GAAGCATGATTTGTTAGCATACGGAGATTAATGTTCTGTATACTAATCCGTGTCCACACATTTCTGGACATGCTATAGTACACTGTATGTAGATGTACATTGGCAGTACAAGACATGAAAAAGCATTGTATCTGAAATTTGGGACAATTCCCAAACTAACTACATCAATTGAATCATATACATGTACATGTAGATCTACCCACACACATTAACCAACAGTACCGGCACTATCATGTATTTGTATCAGTACATTACTAACACAATATGTACAATACATTAATTATATACTCTATTGATAGTATATACTTACTGGAGTCCTACGAGTAGCCATTCCTAACAAAAGAGAGCGAATGAGAGGATTGAGAACGACTCGAGAAGCTGAAGTTAAGTCAGCAGGTTTAAGGCGTGTCCGACAATTATTGTAGGTGTGGACTAGATCTATCCACGTGAATACACGTGGGTTGACTATGCTCTGCTAAAGACTGCAGTGATATCATCCTCTGAAGACTTAACAATAGTACTCAGTGTCAGTCTCTGATCCATTGGAATGAATCTACTATTCAACAATCATGACCTCTCTATTAGGATCCATTTTATACACCTGTCATTTTACATTTTAGAGGCATGTGGGCTAACTGGACAGTGATTTGTAGGCCATGACTTGGCAACATTCAGACAGTTCACAATGAAGTAAATATCAACTAGTTACTGATAGTATGAAATGAAATGTTTTATGAGTAAATACTGGGTCATTTATCAAATTTGCCAATATTAATGAAGAGAGAGCTTCATTTTTATATTTTGTCATGATACATATACATGTACTCATATTGTGTAGAAAGTTTGAGCTGATTTTGTTCAAAATAGACTTTTTAAGTTGCTTTAAAATTTGTTAAGAGTCCCTGTACTAGAATAACCAAAATTTTGGCAAATTAATTATAATAGGAGGAATTTTTGCATTTTTATGATGCAAATGCATGTACTTCTATTGCATAAAAAGTTTGAGCTAATTTCAACCAAAATGGATTTTTATAAATTTTTAAAGTTGCTCTAAAAATGGCTAAAAGTCACTGTACTAAAGTACAGGGTTACGGCCTAATTTTGCCAAAATTGAAAAGGAGAGAATTTTTCATTTTTATTGCACTTTATGTTACTTATACATGTTCTTATTTTACGTATAACGTTTGAGCTGATTTTCAGCAAAATTTGATTTTATTACATTTTCTGATGCATGTACACATACATGTATTTATGTTGTGTAGAAAGTTTGAGTTAATTGATTCTAAACTTTTTAAGTTGCTGAAATTACTATCTATTTTTGTTATTGTGTTTCCTCTATTTGTTTTGCGTGATTTTTGTAAAAAACCATGGACTATTAGCATGTGTTTCTTTTGATTTTGTCAAAAATTTACTACTATTAAAATGGCTATAAGTCAAGCTTAGTCAACAAATAATTGTTTGAATCAATTCTATGTCAGACTTTATGTTATTCAATAAAGTATCATTAATCATTTCTTATTATTTATTATAGGTTGTGAACCTGAGGCTGAACTCATCATCTCAAGGACTGATCTCTCATTCATATACTGAAGATCTATAGACTGGGTTTAGGAACTAAGGACTGTAACACTATAAGACTGGTTTAATTAATTAAAATCATTGTTGACTTGTATTCTACATGTATGGCTGAAGTGTGTTTCTTATTTGATTATCATTTTTCATGATTTGATCTCATTTCTGTTTATAAGTCATTGCACCTGCTTCTGCATTAATGGCTCCCACAATAATTTTAATCAAAATTTATAAAAAGAAATCTTAGATACAAGAAATGATAAAAAGAAAACTTTGTGTATTAAACAAAAGTGCTAAAGTCATAAACAATAATGTTATGTAATTCTTTATAGTCTTCAGTTAATGTACAGCTTCAAACAGCAAACAATTAACCTATAGCAATGACAACATATTTAACAATACTATACTTAGAATACTTCTCAATGCAGTCTTCAATAGCAGAGAATTGTACTTATCCTCTTATTGGCATTAACCTAACAATGGAATGTAATTCATCATACATAGCTACTGTTAGTAGCTATTCTTCTTGTATGTAGTGCTCTTAGCATCACTAGCAGTAGTAACCACTAGTGATCCCAGGCAGTGTCACGTGAAGGTGGCACTACATTGCTGCCCACACTAGAACAGAGAACAATATAATAATATTGACACATACCTAATGTACTCCAACCTTTAACAGGAACTTGCTATAACCTTAGGAAAGAGAAGGTTAATACATGACACATATTGTAAGATATGTCCATTTTAAAATAACTGAATGTGTAATTTTGGAGAGAGAATTTTTGGTGAATTTGGCATTTTGATAATAGCCATTCACCAAAATAGAATTTAAAAAAAATCCTAGGGCCCATGCACATACGTATATACAGCCAATTTGGAGCCTGTGTACATGTACATGTATATACTGTGTTGTACCTTGTGATACACTATTGCATACATGTACATGCACTTGGCAGCCTTTATAATCATTATCAAATTACAATGTACATGTACAATACATGTACAATGTAGATAAATAAGTCTATTTCAAATGTACATTGATTTACCTTGGCAATAAAAGAGAGTTCAGTGTGTAATGATGCTTGAATCAAAGGAAGGATTGGAGAAGAGGTTGTATTAAATGATGAAATGAGTAATTGAAGAGAAGTTGACATTTGATTGATAGCAGCTATATCCTCAGATCTATCCGTTACATCATGAAGCTGGGATATATCTATTAAGTTATAAACAGCTAGCATTATTAAAATAACAACAGGTTGAATTTATCTTATGTCAGGTCAAAGTGCCAACAATTACAATTCAATTTAAAAATACATAATTTTATTTAATTAAGGCATGGTACATGTATTTCTACAATAAATAAAATTACTATCGAGAAACCTGCTATACATGTAAAGTATACAATGATACTACATGTAGTCCTTTCATTCAGTAGTGCTCTGCTTAAAAGCTTCATCTAACTGTCTAAACATTGCTTGACAGGAATAATGGGATTAATGTTTTCTTAAACAGTGTTTCCATGACAACAGGTAATATGTGAGGCATAACTCCAGCAATAGCAGTAGTAAAACTTGAACAAGACCCTAATAAATATGACAAGTATGAATTAATTAATCAGTGAAACTATAGAGTGAGCAATGAGCCAAAGCTAATGAAAAAGGCAGCTGCAAATTTGAAATTAAAGTTGATCAAATTAAAGCCTGAGAACTAATATAGATGTATTTCTTAACATGGCTAAAATATTGATTAAATGAAATTGAAAATTCTAAAACTGGAATTCAAACTCGCAACCTTGGGATGAGATGACTCTAGTAACAAGTTAAACTATTTGAACATTATTTTATTTGAAGTGAGCATTTGATGTTCAAGCAGTTAAACAACAAAAGAAAAACCACACTTTGGAATTACATGTACATGTGCATGTGTATGTACATGTACATATAAGGCATTATTGCCTCAGTGTGTAGTATTTGGTGTAGGTGAGTATTGATGGCAGTATTGGTAGCAATAAGTTGCTCATTTACTGATCTATTAATACCTTCTTGTCTTGTTAATAAAGACTTATGTATCACTAATAACATAAGAACAATGCATTGGCATTAATTGTCATCATGTTGGACCCTTAATGAAAAATCTTGTATGAATGCCTGACTGCAGAAAAGGCTGCAGTATTTTCAAAAATTGGCCCATTTCAAAAAATGGCCATACATGTACATGTATAACTAAAAAAGTTTCAGACCAGAGTCAGCTGAAACTTTCTACATAGCATAAAGGATATCAATGTACATGTAGAGTATCAGAAATGGGAATAAAAACTGGGAATGATTTTGGGCCCATTTTTTGGAAAAAAATTATGGGCAATTAGTAACACGGTAGCGTTACTAAGTAGGATTCACTCCCAAACAAAATGGCTGCCACGACTTTTGCAGCCTTGCTATACCGGGAAAACGAGCTCCTATGCTTACCAGACTTCTTAGAGGACCTCATCTTGACCAAAGAACTCCATTGGTACCACTAGCGTAGCTCTAGACCTTATCTAAGAGAAAATCCAAAAATCGGCGAACCGGCCGTTTTGTTCAGCCACCCGAACAAAATCCAGCTGCAGCCACAGCATGGGTTTGTGGTTTGACGGCATTTTAATTTATGCGCACGTGGTTAGCATGAATATAATTAACCTAACCACATTACCACAGAATGTAATTTCTTAATTTAAGAAAAAAGAATGGAAACAAGTAAATAAAAAACATTAAAAATGGGAAAATAGTAGGATTGAGTGGGGAAAAAAGTAAGGAAACAAGAGGGTACTTGCAAACTGGTGTGGTAAGAAATCCTACACCACTGCATGAAGATTACTACCCAAAAGCACAGCACAATTATCCTGACAGCCAACTATGATAGCACTATGAACGAGCTATGAAGCATTTATTTTTTATGCAGTGGTGGAGGATTTCTTACCACACCAGATTGCAAGTACCCTCTTGTTTCCTTACTTTTTTCCCCA
>NW_003547546.1:6791-9261 GCF_000090795.2 Amphimedon queenslandica | reverse complement strand
AAATGTGTTGGTTGAGATAATTCTAATTATAGTTCTCGCGATCCCTAAGTTCGTGAGATAAGCCACAGCTAGCATCACTGAGAGTCTTTGGGGTGTACCATCAGCTTATAGCAATACTGTACCTCTTTAAAGATTAATAGGAATCCTAATAATAAATCAATAAATAAGAAAATACTGTAACAAGTACTAGCTTAGCATGTGAAATAAATGTATCTAAAAAGAATTAATAGTATGTACATATTAAGACTTAACATGTTTCTGTACATCTAAATATGTTATGCTTAACAACTTTGAGAACAAATGCATTACTTATAATCTCCCCATGCCCTATCAACTTGTCTTGCTAGACATTAAGTTATTAATTAATGTGTGGGCAGACAAACTCATTTAGAGTACACATACTGGCTGTGACAAAATTGTAGAGTAACATTCTCCTTTATCTCTAATACACTTGTATAGCAACATACACATGGCATTGGAAATAAACTTTTAATTAAGCCAATTCAAAAAAGCACACGTGTACATGTTCTGTAATAAGCAATAAGCATATGTACAACATTATCACTACTACATGTACATTGTACATCTAAGTGCATAGACAATACAGTACTTTATTTATGCTAAGTTTTGTGTCAAATTTACTTCATTTTGTTGATACTGGTATGCAAGTTGGGAATTCAAGAGTAATGTTTTAAACCACTCGACCCATGCTAAACTAGACTATAATAGTTTTCTGAATAAAAGTAATAAGAGGGAGAGAGAATAGGACGAGGGGGAGAGAGGGAGAGGAAAGAGGGGAGGGAGAGAAGAAAAGAAAAGGGGAGAGAGAGAAACAGAGAAAAAAATGAGGGACGGTATCAAAAAAGAGATGCCAAGAAGAGAGAGACAGATGAAAGATAATGTAGAGGAGAGGGAGAGGGATTTTTTAAATGGCTAACTTTCCTTTCTTAAGTCCATCCAAATCTTTGTGTAAACTGTATAGGCTATAGTGAAACACCAATTGAAAACCAATAAAAACAAGTAGTGTGATAAACAGTGTGCACATGTTCATGATGTACATGTACCAGACACTGCACACTTTGTTATTCCTTGCCTAAGCAAATACATGTATATGTACAAGCATGAAATGTCCATATGCAATACAAACCTGTGCCAGCCATTGTGACATGATTTCCTTAAAAGCCTGCACAGTATTGATATTCTGATGATCAGCCACCCCTTTATCACCAAATATCATCAATGCATAATGCACTCATCATTTCTTTGTCCATAGTCTCAATTTCACTTCTAAACTGAAGCATCATCTGAGCCATTCAATCATTAACTTCTTGTCTAAAATAATAACAATAATAAACATGTAATTGTAAACAAATTGTAACTATAAAAATGTAATTTTAATTTTAATCAAAAGCCAAAGCAGGGTATTTCAAGTACAGTACATGTAAATACCCGTATATGTACATTGTACATGTACATGTACACATGTACACATGTACATGTATACTTCATGAAACATTTTGGTGATTGGTGTGTTTCAATTTGGCAAATTTGTGGCTACATGTACATGTACATTTATACACATGTACATGTACTAACCAGATCCAGTAGCTAGCACATGAGCTCCCCAGGTCTGATTCATCAGTGTGTTAGTGATAGATACCACAGTTAATAAATGCTGTGTGGTTAATGATCTTGACAACTGCCACCTAACATGATTCAATAGTTGAGACTGGATCCCTTCCTCATTGATATCCTCCTCCTCCTCCTCCTCTAGACTAACAGGAACTGTTAATGATCTCTCCTTATGTAACGAGAGTGTAGCATTGATGGCACCTGTCAACAACAATCACAACAACAATTATTATTAATAATACATACCATTTACATAAATAACACTATTCTGGTATAAAATTTTAGGGTGTAAATTTATAAGCTGACTCAAGTTTGTATTTTTCATGTATGCACATGCATTAGGTACATGTGCTGTGTATCCTATAAAAGGTATTGTTTCCACAGGTAAGAAGCTACCAATAAAATTTATGTAATTAAATACCCCACAACTTATGCTCATATGACTAAAAACAAGTCAGCAACAATAACACTATAAGAACAAACAACAACAAAATATTACCAACAAAACATTAAATACTTTAAGTTTCTGGTAGTTGGTTTAGTATCTATACATCATCCAGAGCCACTCCTCCATTATTATGAACAGGTGATGGACTCTCTTTAACCAGTCCCCAGGCAGGCAGTACTAGTGACAGTCCTCCTCCTTTACTCAATAAACCAAATGAGACAGGACAGGATGACCTCACAAATCCTAATGTATCCTCACACTCTCTAAATAACAATGAAAACAAAAATAAACATAATTAATAATAAATAATATAAAATTATAATAACAAAATGAAAAACAAGACAAATTTACAAAATTAAACGATACTTACACAAAAGTACATATGTACAT
>NW_003547546.1:5268-6754 GCF_000090795.2 Amphimedon queenslandica | reverse complement strand
AATGGGATTTAGTTGCTAAATCACCAAATGACACCAATACATGTATACATGTACAAATGTAAAATCCACCAATTGCAAATTGCCAATTCAACTACTGCCAATACTTAAGTTTCAACAGTAAGAAAGACAGATGATACATGTATGGCCCCAGTAACAATGCCAACAATACAACAATACATCATTATCATTATTCATAATATCATTCTTCAAAACATTGATTATTAGTACCAATCTAATACTAACTTGTCCAGTGAGTTGTCAAGGTTCCATGCATGAAGGCATGATACTAGGAGTCTAGGTGAGCTGATGGTTAGAGGGAGAAAGAGAGAGGCTGCGTTTACACAGCAACAAAAACGATGCAATCCGTACAGTTTTGTGCCTGTTTTATGCTTCCGTTTACACAGAAACGGATGAAAACGTGATAGAATCTTGATAGGACTCTATGGAAACGAAAACGGTGTTCAAAGTGTATCGTTTTAAAAACGATACGTTTTGCGTTGCTGTGTAAACGCAGCCAGAGAGAGAGGAGGGAAACAATGTACCGTAAATGTTCAAATAAAGGCCGGGCTTGAATAAATGCCTGGTACTAAAAATCTTCAAGTATAGATACGCATATTTTACTCAATATAGGTACCACAATCTTTAGAGCGTCCCAAATGGCCTAACTTGTTAAGCTGAGTGCATTGAATCTGGAAGTCCGGGTTCGAATCCCAGTTTTATTTTTCTTTTTTTATTTTACGCAATTTTTTTGTCCTGGAAAGAAATAAACGCCCGGGCTTTTATTTGAACATTTACGGTAATTTGTGCATATACATGTACATGTACACTGCATTTATAACTTGATATGTACATGTACATGTGTAACTGTCAAAAAATGTAAATGACATTACTGAAGCAAAAAAGTAAGCAAATGAAGGCAACATGAAAACCACAAAACATTTACAATACTTTTTAGCACATTAGTAACTTATACATGTACATGTACATGTAAGTATTCTTTCACCTCTCATTACATCAATCATTTCAGGGGAAGATAAGGTTCCTATCTCCTCCATCTGTTCCAAGATTGCTGAAAACAAAAACACCGTTAAATGCAATCATCACTCTGCTCTCTGTGATAAAGTGTCCTATTTAAAAGACACCATCTCAGACACTTCTCTTCTTAGGTGTCTCGAATCATTCAGTGAAAGAGGTGCCTCATCATGGTTGACTGTGCTTCCCATTAAGGAACATGGTTTCACCCTTCACAAAGGAGACTTCAGAGACGCCTTATGCCTTCGATATGGATGGTCTCCCCCTTTACTCCCTTCTCACTGTGTTTGTGGGCATAATTTCTCAGTTGAACATGCTCTCAACTGCAAATGCGGTGGTTTCCCATCAATCAGACATAATGAGTTGCGAGATATAACAGCTGATCTCCTCACTGAGGTTTGCCATAATGTTTTAATCGAGCCACCTCTACAACCTATAACAGGAGAGTCTTTCC
>NW_003547546.1:3024-4566 GCF_000090795.2 Amphimedon queenslandica | reverse complement strand
GTCACAGGATACAACAGGAGGGGACTCTCCTCTTGTGACCTCTTAAGAAATAATACTGAGACCATGCTATAGAGGAGAGAGAGAGAGAGGGGGGGAGGAAATGAAAAAACAGAAGTGATACTGTACATGTACATTGTAAATACTTGTACATGTACAACTGACTACAGGCTTGATAAACACTTGGTATTACTATTTCTACAGAGAAATATCCTATTCATATTGCATGTAATTACAATGTACATGTACATGTATGAATGCATGTACATACATGGACATGTATACAATTATTGTACATTTGTATGCAGAGTACCTCTTGAGAACTTTCTCTTGGCTAGTAAGAGTTTGGTAGCTGCTTGAGTTCCTGATAGAACTATAATACCACCATTGGACAATACACAGATCAACCAAACGAATTGTGTCAAAAATAAAGAAACAATAATATTGCAAGAAGGACCAGCACTGATACTGGGATACTAATGGAAAAAAAGAGAGGGAGGGAGGGAGAAAGAGATAGGAACAGAGGGAGAGAAAATATAAAGAATTAACATACATGCACGATTAAAACATTAAAATAAAAATAGAACAGAAAGATCATATAATAGAAAGAATGAGAGAGATGGAGGGTTGAAAAAGAGGGTACAACACTTTGTACATGTAAGGCTGGTAATATTGGAGGGAGTAATTTGGTGAATTTTGTTGATTGGCAGGTTTCAATTTGGCAATTTGGTGGCCATGTCCCATTGAGCATGCAATGATTGCAATGGTTGGGAATTCCCAGGAATAATGATAACTGACAACTGAGTCAATAAGGGAACAAGGAGTGGCTGGGGACTGCCATGAGTCAGACAGAGAGCCAGTGAAATGAGACTTGAAATCAGGAGCAGCAGAACCTGTGGTAATCTATAGAACTATAGTACTGTTGACATTATCATCATCTATCATTATGCTTATTATTATGTTATTGTAATTATTATTATTATTATTATTATTATTATTATTATTATCAGTAGTATTATTATTACTATTGGAATCATTGTAATTATTGTGTTGTCACTTATAAGTATTCATATAGTTATTAATAGTTATTTTTGTGTGTATTTAAGCCTTTGGCTTTTGTTCATGAGACACTTTTTTTTTGAGACGTTCATCGTCCTTCACAGAGAAATCTTCCTTTACCACAGAACCTTCCTCTCAATGAAGCTTACCAATGATAGACTCCATACCTGCAGCAAATGATAATAAAGAAGAGTATAACTATATAAAATATATTATCACAATTATTAAAATATATTATCACAATATTATCACAATTTAATGTGGGAAACCCTGATTTACATAATGCTCCATTAATATTATCACTACCTTTATTCCATAATGCATTCCATTTCCAAGATTATTAACAGTCTTAAGACACGTCCCATCTTTACCATCCTGCAATGCTATGAACCTATTAATATAACATTAATAACTAGCCACACCCCTACAACATCAACGCACCCATTTTACTAAGACTGACAATCCTGTCCCTGTCTCCAGACTACA
>NW_003547546.1:0-2577 GCF_000090795.2 Amphimedon queenslandica | reverse complement strand
ACATAACTAGAAAAAGATGAGCATTAATTGGAAATTGTGGTGGGCACTAATTAAAATGATACATAAAGGCTTTTAAGTGATAGTGATAATTGGTCTAACCACAACCTCTCCATTGATTCTCTTCCTGTATAAGTTTAAGATACAAATCTGTCCCGTTTTAGTACCAGTACTGAGCTCCTCCTTTATCCTCCTCTGTCCTATTAAATACACAGTATATATAATAGTCAGTATCAAAATCCAAAGCTCTGTACCTGGTCATACAGGTAATATCGTGTACTAGAGGATGATGGCCCCAAAACACAATAGGAACCGTAATGTCATCATCATTACTAGTTAGGGTATAAAAGTTTTCTTGACACAATGAGTTAGACACCATTTTACACACCATTTTACACACGTGGTATCACGTGGACTGCGTGGGCAAGGACTTTAGGCGTGGCTTGATAAAGATAATTAATAAAGAAAGAACACTGATGAGTGACCAGGACCAGAAAAAAAGGTAAATTTATGAATTTTCTCTTTTAATACCAGCATACCTTTCCTGATGCATGTATACATGCACTTTAACCGTTTAAATGATGGAAAGGAAGTAGGTTCTGGCTACGCAAGCTTATGTTGTGTAGAATGTTTCTGTTTATTTTGATCAAAATTAGATTTTTACAAATTTTTAAAAGTTGCTCAAAAATGGGGTCAAAGTCACTGCAGGGTCATGGGCCAAATTTTGCCAAAAAATGAAATTGAGGAAAATTTATGTTTTTATAATTTTCTGATACATAATGTACGGGTACATGTTTTTATGTTGTGTTGAGAGTTTGAGCTGTTTCTGATCAAAATTGGATCTTTATAAATTTTTACGACTTGGGTGTTTGACTTTACTCATTTTCAGAATTTTATGGTTCACATACATTACAATTAAGTAATGTGATTTATTATTTATTTATTTATTATTCTTCATTGGTTGAGTAGGTGGACTAGTCTCGCCCCGCCCCTTCGCTACCTGTGGATGAAGGAAGATCGTGTCTTACAGCTACTCTGTAAGTGATAGTAATAATAAATATTGGAGGTAATATTTCTTGAAGAAATGGTAGTAACTTTAAAAATTGAAGCTGGAATCAGCTTAAACTTTCTACACAGCACAAGTACATCAATCTGTATCAGAAAATGTAATAAAAATTTAGGGTGATTTTGGAGCCATTTTTGGATAAAATAATTAGCCTTTTTTAATTGCAAAAATATTTTTCAGAATTGCTAGAAACTTTCTACACAACATAAGTACATCAATATGTATCAGAAAATGAAATGGAAATTTGGGTTAATTTTGGGATCTTTTTTTGCAGAAAAGCATAGTCTTGGGTATTTTTCAAAAGTTGGCCATTTTAAATAATGCTCATAATTCTAAAAATATTTTTTGGAATCAGCTCAATCTTTCTACATGGCATAAGGACACCAATATTGTGTCAGAAAATGTAATAAAATTTTGGGTAATTTTGGAGCCATTGTTTGGAATGAACCATGGACGATAGCCTTGTGTATTTTGAAAAATTGCCATTTCTAACAATGGCTGTTGCTTGAAAAAAATTGTCAGGATCAGCTCAAACTTGTTACATAGCCTTAGTACATCAATCTGTATCAGAAAATGTAAAGATATGGGTGATTTGACTGATTTCAGGGCCATGTTTTGGAAAATACCATAGACTATAGCTTTGGGTATTATTCGAAAATTAGCTGTTTTTAAAATAGCTCATAACTCAAAAAATATTTTTCAGAAAAGTATAGTTTGAGAGAGAGAGAGAGATGAATCACTGTTAATGTATAATCATTATAAATAAATTAATAAAAATTGTTGTTATTGTTTTCAAGGAGTTGGATTATTATTAGTTTTCATATTTTAAAATTAATTATATTTTGTGTATGTCTACAATGCCACACTTCCTACTGTAAAGCAATGCCAAAACATATTGTAGAGTAACTCCCAAGAAATATAGGGAGGCAAGTGAATGTAAATGTACCTGTTTCTCCTTCTTTGCTTTCTCTCTCTCTTGTACTGTACATGTTCACTTCTCTCCTTTCTAGCACTTTATTAACATCATCCCTCTCTCTTTCTCTTTCCTCCCTCTCCCTCTCTCTCAGGGTTATTGGTTTGGCATTGTTACATTCAGAGATGATGTCTCTTCCTTTCTGTAGACACATTTACAAGTATCTACTTAACAAGAAGGTATACCATTGATGAGTGTGTGTGTGTGTGTGTGCTTAATATCTAATTCACAATATTCATGTGCTTATAATAATTAATTTCATTATGTATAATACTACAATTTTGCTGCTGAGTCAATCTGTGCATGACAGCATGTGGTGATCATGTGCTCACTGTTGGATGATACACATTAAACTAACCTATGCATAATTCTCTTCGATTTTTTAGCCGCTAATGCAAATAGCATGGAGCATGGAGCCCCCTAGTCTTGCGTAATAATAACACATTGTCACTATCATAACAATAGCCCACGTACCCACATGCATAACTATACATGCATAGTATGGCACAATCAATATTTCACGGATAGTTTAAATGAGTTA
>NW_003547545.1:14562-16968 GCF_000090795.2 Amphimedon queenslandica | reverse complement strand
AGGATCCCCTAGTTTATAATACTTCATGCATATACACAGATCTACCTGTTATCAGAATGACAGCTACATGTACTATTAGGTATCAAATGAAGATTACACAAAACGCTGGAGAGATGGAGATGTAGCAAAATTACATCAAAGAGTAGGAAATACGGTATGCACTAAAGAACAAGAGCTATAGAAATAGGATGAGGTAGTGATATGGTATGAGATACATCTACATGCACCCTTCCCTTACTACACAATGTATGATATTATAGTATGATATAGTGCTTCATCTGACCAGTAATAGGTGACCTTTTGAACAATAATATATGATCTTTTATGAATAATATACTACAGAAAATAAAGTCAAAAGTATATGTAATACAGAAGATATTCCGGTATATATCTGGAATATCTTAAAAAGCGAAGATGCATGTACATGTATGTGTGTGTGTGTGTGTGCGTTATACTATGTTATAAGTAATAAGAATTACCCCAGCCTCTGGTGATATACTAAGATCTACTTCCTGTACTGACCCTTTAGCTATTACCACACACACATCACACATCCTTATGCTGGTACACATATAGTTGACCATATTTGGGCATAATAACTGAAATGCCAATAATAACAGTATAAACAGTCACTGTCATGTGACGATGAACATTACATACAATTAGAGGAACTACTTGTCTTGTAAAGTAACTTCAACTGTTCAACAATAATTACAAGATGATTGATGTCTCTCAATGGAGAGCAAGTATTGGACTGTGGAACTACTGTCAAGCTGCCTCCAGTAGACCAGCTAATGGCCGCCACTCTCACTCATTCAAAGCTGCAGTAGACAGCAAGTCAGGCAGTACTACATCAGGAGAGAAGACATCTAAACTACCAGCAGCTCTGTCTCTTATTGCTTTACTCCTCCTCCTCTTTCTCTCTCTCTCTTTATTAAGACACATCTTCATGATTCCCCCAACAAGTAAACAACAATTGCAACTTTGTACTTGTATATTTACTGGTATTTTATTATTAGGTAACTGCTACCAAGTACAATGTACTACTGGTGTTACTGTTACTGATACAAATTCCCTCCAGTCAGTAGTCTTACCTGGAGGCAGCAGTTCTAACCTGATTTACAATGATCTCTATTTGATTGTTTGTCTACGTATGCTCCTCCTCTTATCAGGAGATGTTGAACTCAATCCTGGTCCTGTAACAGGTAAACATACACTTAATATAACACTCATTAACTGATACACTACTGCAGGTAATCCAAGGGATATATTAAGGACTCATTTTGTTAAACTTGTTGATAGTATTTCTATTGACATTCCAAGAACAGCATATGCACTGTATGCTAAAGAACTGATACCACAACAAACTAAACAGGAAATGCTTGTACCAGCAGTTGATAATTATATTAAAGCTGCCAAACTTATGAATGTCATTGAAAAACAGTTGGAATCCTCTCTTAATCCAGAGCAGTATCTTACTGATGTATGTCTTGTATTAATAAGTCAACAACATCGTACGCTAACAGATATTGCTACCTCTATATTACACCAGTTAGGTGAGTGTGTGTGTTTAATTATCAGTGATCAATGTAGTCATTATATCTCAATTTATTAGGGTTTACAAAATTTTATATCGAAGATCTAATAAAATCAGGTTTGATAAGCTGATATGATGCAACATGCATGCATACATGATTTTAAAAAATACTTTGCTTGATCATACAGGTTTTTCTTGAATGTTATACTGGTACATATAATTGTAATAGGTACTCTAGAGAAGTGGTGTAAAGAAGGTATTATGACGCTGACACTTACTCGTGTACTCATGATTGGTCCTGCTGGATCTGGTAAAACTTGTGCACAAAGTCTTTTACTTAATGAAGGCCCACCAACGGGCATACCATCAGAATATGCTAACTCATCTAAGTCACCTACCCTTTTACAATCTGACCCACATACCAATGCTCCCTCAACCACTACAACTCCAGTACAATCCACTGGCCTCACTCCTTATTCTATAGTCTCTAAACCTACCACTGACAGTACTCCAATAGCTTGTAAAGCTGTCAAAGCTCTAAGAATAGCTTTTGATGGTAAAGAGACATGGAAGAGAATTACTAGAGATGAACTGCTGAAGAAATTAGCATCTAGTTTAAAAAAAGCTGCAGAAAATGCTTTGCGAAGAAGGCAAATATCAGCTCATCTACATTTAGAAGAATTAGAGGGTGCCATGGAAATTGATTTAGAAGTACCACTAGAAGATTACGATCCTGAAGATGTACTTAAGGAAATTGCTGATCTTTTACCTAATGCATGCAGAAGCTCAGTTAAGTGAGAAATGGGTGTACCTTGTTGATTCTGGTGGTCAACCAGCATACCAAGAGCTGTTACCATTGTTTACTAGAG
>NW_003547545.1:11950-14130 GCF_000090795.2 Amphimedon queenslandica | reverse complement strand
TGCTTTACCTCCCTACAATAATAGCTATGATATCAAAGTAACTATAAAGCCTCTTTATTATGTGTGGCAAAAGCAGAAAGGAAAATTGGGACTTCAAAATACTGCGACTCTTGTTCCTCAAGGAATTTTTCCTTTAATTTTTATCCATTTGCTTCAACAGAACAAATATAAAGTTGAATTTCCTCCTCGCCCTAAATATCGTGATGCTTTCTCATTATGGATCTATATTGAAGGAATACATTACACACTTTACATTATTAATCGCTATGAACATATTGCAGTCTATTTCGATGGTCCTAACTGTTCACAAGTTCGAAAGCTGATTACCACTACTATTAATACAAGCTCTGATGCTATCAGTGCTAAACAAAATTATGTGAGTGCATTTCCTTGTCCCAATGGAATAAAGCATTGCTATTGTATTGTGAATGAGAAGTATAAGGTAGCAAATTGCTCAAAGTGTGATTCAAATGATATCAGTAAAAGTGATGAGACTTACTGGTGCTGGTTTGACTGTAGTTCAGCAGGTAAATCAATACAGGAATTATAATATATTTAGCTTATTTAATTTTTATATAAATCATTACTCTATTGGGTCCTGCATGTAACATGGTGCGTACATGTATATGTTAGTAAATCATAATAATTACAATCAATCTCCAAATAATGCTTTAATTTATGCATGACCCCAGTACATACATGTAGTTATGCATGTACACATTCAAATCATAATGTATGTGTAGCTAGTCTACTTCTTCTGTTATTAGATTAGATCTATACTTATAATTGTTGTACATCTAATCACTGTTACAATAAAACTTTTAAACAATTAATAAATATTTCAAAATAATATATCATTTTTGGCAGACAAAGCAAAAAGTATTGAAAGAGAAGAGACAGATTCAAAGTAAATGTTCTTTATACTATAATAATTAAGTATTTTTGTTGTATTTACAAAGACTTGGCGAATCAATAGTTTCTAAACATAATCCTGGTCCTATAACAGGTAAACAACAGCTGATGGTACTCTACCATGATGGTAGAGTAGTGAAAAGTTATGCTTCTATTATAAATATTTTCATTTAATATATAGGCAAGGAGCTTGATATGGCAGCAGTCATAAAGATATTTGGTTCTTCTGATGACAATTACATGACAATAGGGGCTGGATTGAATGTAAAGACGACTGATCTCAAACCAATACCAGGAACAGCAAGTACCAATCTTAATTTGGTATTCCAGAGGTGGTTTGATGCTGATAGAGATGTTAGTTGGGGTAGATTAATGAAACTTTGTGATGACTTTCCTGATAAACTAGGCAAAGCAAAATCTAATCTTCTGGCACATATAGGTAACTTATAGATCTAGAAGCTTAACATTAATTTAGCTATTATTGCCAAGAGTCTATGATAATGGTTCATGATGTGCATAAATGCCATACTGATGTTTACTTATAATAAGTAATAATTGAATTGCAACTAAATCTAGCATCATGTCTCTGCAGGTGCAGAAAAAGATAAAAAAGAATTGGCAGAAACTGTTACAAGGTAAATGAAAATAAGTAGAGTATTATGAGTGCAAGTAACAATGTTCGCTACTAGCTATTACTCATATTTCCTATCTACTATTTAGACAAAATAATGTCAAGAAATTAAAAGTGGAAGATGAAGATGAAGAAGACATGCCAGATATCAATTGATTCATGACATTAGGATATTTACATGTAGTGAACTAAACATTGTTAAATTTTAGAGTTAATTATTAATATTTAGTGAACTAAAATAATATTGCTTAAATAGCCATAGCTGTGTGTTTTAAAATGTTTTAGTCATTAATTTTAGCTGCAATCAATAAAAGAGAGGAAATGTAAAACCACAGCCCATCCCTTCAGGCATACACTGCACTGCACTATAGACCTGTATAAATAATATCAAGTGCAGATCTAGACTGTATGGTTTCCTATCTATTCATATCTTTCCTGTGAATGACGTTTCCAATTTATAATGATATTCATTTGGATACCGTAAATAGAAAATTTTACAGGCCGCCATTGTGGAGGTATTGCTGCACTGTTTCCAATGGAGCTCGATACACTTTCTGCCGTTTTGTAAGAAGAGCAAGCAGTTATAGTCTCAAAAGTTAAAAAAATTGCAACCTTTATCTTTCTTTTCAGTAGTCTG
>NW_003547545.1:9267-10618 GCF_000090795.2 Amphimedon queenslandica | reverse complement strand
GACAAATTGGATTCTACGTCTGACACCGTTACTAAGTGGCAAGGCTAGAACTGTTTGTACTGATCTGGGAACTACTACTGATTATGATGGAGTCAAGAAAGCTATTTTGGAGCATTATAACATCAACACAGAGAGGTGTAGAAGAAAGTTCAGGAGTCATGTTTGGACAAGAGATCAAGACCCAACTGATTGGATAGCTAGAGGAGTCAAACTGGTGAAGAGATGGTTAGTACCAGAGAATGGAATGGAACAGGTAGTTAACAAGATTGCAGTAGAGCAGCTTTTAAATGGGTTACCACAAGAGATGAGAATCTGGGTAACTTCTCAGAACCCAGAGACACCAGAGAAAGTTGGAGAGCTTATCGAATCTTATGATACAGCTCATAGTTGTTTACCACAGAGGAATAGACCAAAGCAGGATCATGGTCGGTCAAAGGAGTTCCCAAGGAAGACTGAAGGATCTACTGGAAACAAGAAGGAGAGAAAGTCACCTTCAGAGATTACCTGTTACAAGTGTAATCGCAAGGGGCATATAGCAAGAAATTGTACGGAGAAAACTCTACGAGCCAAAGAGAATGCAGAGGAAGTCATTTGGCATGGAGAAGGAAAGATCAATGGACACAATGTGAAGCGAATTCAGATAGACAGCAGAGCATCAAGGACTGTGGTTGATAGGAAGTTTGTAGCATTGAAAGACATAGAGAAGGAGACGATTGGAGTTACTTTTGGGAATGGAACTTATGGGGAGTATCCACTAGCATCAGTTCGGATAACATTTGATGGAGAGGATTACCAGGTGAAAGCAGCAGTAGTACAAGGACTAGCAGAAGATGTGCTGTTGGGAAGGGATGTACCACTACACAAACATATGGCAAAGCGATTACCAAAATCAGAACAGATAGAGCTACTGAAACAACTAGCTAAAGAGCATCAGATTGATATTGGAGAGATTAAAGAGTCAGAAGATGAATCAGCATTAGCAGTGATGACAAGAGCTCAGAGAAGACAGATTCAAGTTGATACGGAGCAGCATTCAGAAGAGCATCAGCCATTACCCGAAAGATCAGAGGAGCAAAGTGAAGCCATGGAGCAAGAGACAAGAGAAGAGAGTGAACTGGAGGAGACAAGACTGGAAGATGAAGATCTAGGAGTACAGTTTCCATTTGAGGAGGAGCTATTTCAACCTACAACTCGGACGAAGATATATCAGACTAGAGGAGAGAAGAGAAGACAAAATCAGAAGAGAAACAGAATAGAAAGTACCAACCAGACTAAACAACTGATAATGGACCAGGAGAAAGATTGCGAGATTCAGTCATGGATAAAGAAGGAGGATCCATCACGTATAGTT
>NW_003547545.1:3585-8977 GCF_000090795.2 Amphimedon queenslandica | reverse complement strand
AAGCATATACAAGTACATAATACTGTTGTAATCAGTCATTGTCAGTAATAGATTGCTAACACTATGACAACAAAACTTTATTATAATAATGACAGTATAATGTGTATACTAGCTGTTAAAATATGACATCAATGCTAGGATTAGGCATAAAATTATGTACTGGTACAAGAAGGAAATAATATTAAGTTCACATGCTACAGTGTGGGGGAGAGGTAGTCTCGCGTAGCCAGACCCATCCCCCTTTTCAAAAAGGGGGATGGGTCTGGCTACGCGAGATCTGACTAGGGGAGAGGTATTGAAATTTGATAGGTAAGTCCTGTATAAACTCTTCCCTCCTCTTACTGTAACAATAAACTCTACAGATCTACTTCCTGTGCCCTTACTACACTACTGAGTCTACAAGAATTTTAAAGATGATTGATGTCTCTCAATGGAGAGCGAGTATTGGACTGTGGAACTACTGTCAAGCTGCCTCCAGTAGACCAGCTAATGGCCACCACTCTCACTCATTCAAAGCTGCAGTAGACAGCAAGTCAGGCAGTACTACATCAGGAGAGAAGACATCTAAACTGCCAGCAGCTCTGTCTCTTCTTGCTTTACTCCTCCTCCTCTTTCTCTCTCTCTCTTTATTAAGACACATCTTGATAATTCCTCCAACAGGTAAACAACAATTGCAACTTTGTACTTGTATATTTACTGGTATTTTATTATTAGGTAACTGCTACCAAGTACAATGTACTGCTGGTGTTACTGTTACTGATACAAATTACCTCCAGTCAGTAGTCTTACCTGGAGGCAGCAGTTCTAACCTGATTTACAATGATCTCTATTTGATTGTTTGTCTACGTATGCTCCTCCTCTTATCAGGAGATGTTGAACTCAATCCTGGTCCTACAACAGGTATGTACAAATATTAGTTACTGTTTAAAATTATAAAGCCTCTATTGTATAGCCAAGAAGCTTAATATGGCAGCAGTCATAAAAATATTTGCTTCTTCTGCTAACCGTTACATGCTAATAGGGACTGGATTGGGTGTAAATGTGTCTGATCTGATACAAATGCCAGGAACAGCAACTGACAATCTTATTAATGTATTCCATAGGTGGTTTGATGCTGATAGAGATGTCAATTGGGATACATTAATAAAACTGTGTGATGACTTTCCTGGTCAACTGGGCAAAGCAAAATTTGAACTTCTGAAATATATAGGTGGTAAGTTATAAATTATAAAGACAAGCACAGTTGATGTGTGAGAATGAGATTGAGGCTTCTGAAATATAACTATACAGTACTTACCCCAATTAAGGCACGTTATAGATAAACTACAGTGGTAGAGGGTTACTGGGAGTGGATATATACACGGGATGTAAGTTGATTAGCTATGGTTTCTAATCGACTAACATCCGAGTGTATATCCAGTAATATGAAACAGCTGTAGGTTATCTGGTACTTACTATAGTGTGAAAGGCACTGTAGCATGCAATGTAAGTAATACACCTCTCAACAATGGGTGTCAACAATTATAATAAGACTTTCTAATCACTTCAGCATTAGTCTTGCTAGCAAGACCCTTGCCTACCTACAATCATTAAGATGACTGTAGGCTGGGGAATGGTCTGGCTAGTATCTAGTGAGACTAGAGGTGCATGTACTCGATAGAAAGTTTTTATTGTAGAAACCATGTAGAGGTGCAATAATTAGGAGGGTGTGTACCCTTATTTGTTATTGGTATCATTATTCATTTTGTAGGCAACAAAAAGTTTCAAATTGAAGATCTAATAAAATCAGGTATTCTTACAAATTATACATACTGTTGCAGAACTAGCAAATGTAGCTGATTTTTTGATGCTCCAATTGGTTGTTTAGTGTTAGTTATGAGCTATTTCAGACTGGCAAAAGTAAAGTGCCAGTGTGAAAAAGCCTTCAGAGTCAATTGTTATCATTTGTATGGTTTATAAATTATAATAAAATCAAGCTGTAACTGTACATCATGTGTATAGGTACTCTAGAGAAGTGGTGTAAAGAAGGTACCATGACGCTGACTCTTACTCGTGTACTCATGATTGGTCCTGCAGGATCTGGGAAAACTTGTGCACAATGTCTTCTACTAAATGAAGACCCTCCACCCTTAAAATCTACTAGTTCTACTACTTCTGATCAACACACCATTACTCCTTCAGCCACCTGCTTACCACCTGCTAATCCTCTTATCTCTTCTAATTCTACAACTGCCTCTGGCCTCATTCCTCATTCTATAGTCTCTAAACCTACCACTGACAGTACACCAATAGCTTGTAAAGCTGTCAAGGCTCTAAGAATAGCTTTTGATGATGGATCAGAGACATGGAACAGAATTACTAGAGATGAACTGCTTCAAAAATTGGCATCAAGTTTAAAAGAAGCTGCTTTTAAATCTTCTCAACAAGTTGATTCAAGGAGTACCCAACGGACAATTGACCCAAAAGAAACACAGGACCTTGGAGATATTTTTAAGGAAATTGCTGATCTCATACCTAAAGCAGAAGCTCAGTTAAGTGAGAAGTGGGTATACATTGTTGATTCTGGTGGTCAACCAGCATACCAAGAGCTGCTACCATTGTTTACTAGAGCAGCTACTCTTAACATCATCACACTTGATATCTCAAAAGATGTTGATCAGGAGTTTGAGTTCATGTATCGAATTAATGGACAAGAATTTCCATGTGACAGAGAAATAAAATATTCAAATCGTAAAATTTTCAATTCGGTTGTTTCATCAGCATCAGTTCAGAAACCAATTGATATTCCATTTGTGAAACATCAACCTAAACACTCAATGTCTTTTGTCCTGGGTACTCATTATGATGTACTGATTGAAAGAACCAACAAAAAAGATGCTGAGGCAAAAGTGGTAGAGATAAGTAGTAATTTGATGTCAGAAGTGCCTCATTTAGAAAATCGCATTATTTCTAAAATACATAGAAAGTCTGTAATATATCCAGTTGATACAATGCAACAAGATAGAAGAGGGATAATTAGCCGAGAAATTTTAGAGATAATGTCAAAATGTACAGAGGTCACCATTGAAATTGAAGTCCCAATGCGTTGCTTTGTGTTTGAGCTTTACTTGGAAGAAAAGGCAAAAGGCAAAGGTTTTGTTACTAAAAAAGAAGCTACTGAAGAAGGCAAAAAGCTTTACATGGATGATGATGAAGTCGAATTAGCTCTAACCTATCTTCACAATAGCACAATTATTTTATACTACCCTGACATTGAGCCACAATTAGTGTTTATCGACCCTCAGAAAATCATCAATGTTCTTTCACACTTGTTAGCTCTGACTTATGTCAGTTATCCAATACCAGCAACATCACTGGCACCAGATATATCACAGGAGGAAATGACACATCTTACAAATGAAGGATGTTTTAATGAAGCCCTTCTTGATAAGCTTGCAGACATATTTTCAGATCCTTTTACACCAAAATACTTCATTAAGCTCCTTGAACGTCTACATATTATTAAAAGCCAGGCTCAAATTGGAGATAATTGCTACTTTCTTCCTGCTGCTTTACCTCCCTACAATAACAGCTATGATAAGGACCTACCTAAAAGTATAAAGCCTCTTTATTATGTGTGGAAGGAGGAAGGTGAATCTAAATCCAAAAATTTTGTCCTTGTTCCTCAAGGAATTTTTTTTTTAATTTTTGTCCATTTGTTACATTTCCTTGAACAGAAAGAATTCTGTGACGAGATAGAGTTTACGCATCATCAAAAATATCGTGATGCCTTTTCACTTTGGATCTACATTGAAGGAAAGCGTTACACACTTTACATCATCAATCGCTATCAACATATTGAAGTCTATTTCGATGGTCGACAGGAATATTGTCCACAGAAATATTGTCCACAAGTTCGTAAGCTGATTACCACAACTATTAATACAAAATCTGACGCTATCAGTGCTAAACGAAATTATGTGAGTGCATTTCCTTGCCCCAATAAGAAAGAGCATTGCTATTGTATTGTGAATGAGAAGCATAAGGTGGCAAATTGTTCAAAGTGTGATTCAAATGATATCAGTAAAAGTGATGAGAGTTACTGGTGCTGGTTTGACTCTAGCTCAGCAGGTAAATTATTGCTAGAGATAACTATTAATACTTACTTTAATACTTAATAAAGCATTATTCATTAATTCATTTTTTATATCAGGCAAAGCAGGATTTGCAGAAAGCAATGGGACAGCACAAGCAAATGCTAAAAAGCAAAAGATTGATTACAAGTATGCACACACTCCAATAATAAAATTAATTTACACACTTATGATAGTGTTTACAGAGAACCACTTGATAGTTCAGCAGCTGGCCAAGACAAGAGTAAAAGTGATGATCAAAGTATGTCAGGAAATTTTTTTAAAACTTATAATAGTAACATACATAATTATAGAATTAGATCCACCTCCAGATGTCAGCAAATATTGCCCAAAACTGGAGGACATTGAGGAACAAATTTTGAAAAAAAAATTCTCAGCACTGACAGAAGAAGAGAAAGACTTCATAACAAAAGTCCGTTACATTCTGGTGACTGCCACACCTATAGAGTACCGTGCTGTGATGGGTGCAATCGAATGTACTGGCAGTGATGGTAAATATATTAGAGTTATCACAACAGATAAATCAGCAAATTTTATCCTGGGGAAGTATGGATTGTGTCATGTTGCAATAACTAGGACAGGCCAGGGCCCAAAAGAAACTGAAGATATTCTTATTTCAGTACAAAATGACGTAAAAGCTGATTTTGTCATTGCTATTGGGATATGTTATGGAGCAAAGGAGAGCAAAACTGAGGAACTTGATGATAAAACAAAATTAGGTGACATTATCGTTGCTAAAAGTATTCTTGACACTGAACATCAGCGTATTCAAGGGAAAGATACAAGCGTTTTACCTACCGAGTACCAATGTGGAAAGAATCTTTTTAATTTGTTCAAACATGATGAAGTCTTTAAAATTGAAGGTAAAGCAGTTAAAGTTCATCATCAAGGTTCTCTGGCCTCTGAATTCACACTGTTTCATAGCAAAAAAGCAAAAGAAGAGAAGTTGAAATATGTCCAAAAAGCACTTGGAGGAGAAATGGAAGCAAAGGGTATTCATAGGGCTGCCGAGAGAGTAGGATTTGAATGGATCGTAATAAAAGCCATTGTTGACTGGGGAACAAAAGAAAAAGACAAAATGTGGCAACCATTTGGAGCTGTCTCATGTGCAAGGTTTGTCCTACAGTGCTTGAAAGATCAGCAAGGTAAGCTAATTATGGTAAGGGCGATGAACTATGTATAAGTAGTTACGTAGATGTATAAGCTTTGCAAACTAAACTTTTTGATATTGATTTTCATTAGAACTAACATGCCACATT
>NW_003547545.1:0-3575 GCF_000090795.2 Amphimedon queenslandica | reverse complement strand
TGCTAATTTACATAGCTGAAGGACTACTAGCTTATATAGTACTACTTGTAGTAATGTTTGTCCTTATTTCTGTTGGATATTTAGCTTTCAATTGGTATTCTGGTAAGCATCACTTTTATAACAGCTACAACATTTACTGTTGCTAATATTTACACAGCTCTAGGACTAATAACTTATGTAGCATTACTTTTAGTAATAGTCTTTGTTGCAGCAGAAATTTTTTCCATTTGGGAATCAAGTAAGTAACTGATAAAATAAACCAAGTATTATAGTCTATTGTTACTTTATGCAGTTCTAAGAATAGTGATTTTGGGAGCTTTTATTATGGTTTCCATTGGGATTCCTATTACATTGACTGTGACCTGGATTAATGGAGGTGACGTTAAAAAACTAAAGCCTCTTATTGCTCTAGTGCAAAGTGTTATCTCTAGTGCTATCATCACACCTCTAGTTATACCACTAGTTTTGAAGAAACTAGAAGGAGCAGACCCAGTGAATCAAGAGACTACAAATAGCTAGATCAACCTGACTCTGATAGGTTTATTTTTGTACTAACTGATGAAGTTTGAAAAAAATGATTAATTTTGTAGATTAATAGTTTACCATATGTACTACTGCTATCTATTACAACTTACTGCTATCTATCACTTCTTCCTCTCTTTCCCTTCCTTTCCCTCCCATCTCTCATTCACAATCTGTCTTCCTTACAAAAAGCATAATACATGTACATATAATACTGTTGTATACTCAGTCATTGTCAATAATAGATCGCTAACATTATAACAACAAAATTTACATATAATGATGACAGTATATTGTGTATACTAGCTGCTAAAATATGACATCAATGCTAGAATTAGGCATATAAAATGTACTGGTAATAAGGGTGACAATTGTGACAGAAGAGAAGGGAATGATAAAAAGTTCACATGCTACAGTGAGTGGGTGAGGTATTGAAATTTGATAGGTATGTCCTATACAAACTCTTCCCTCCTCTTACTGTAACAATAAACCAACAGATCTACTTCCTGTGCCCTTACTACACTACTAAGTCTACATATACAGGAATTTTAAAGATGATCGATGTCTCTCAATGGAGAGCAAGTATTGGACTGTGGAACTACTGTCAAGCTGCCTCCAGTAGACCAGCTAATGGCCGCCACTCTCATTCATTCAAAGCTGCAGTAGACAGCAAGTCAGGCAGTACTACATCAGGAGAGAAGACATCTAAACTGCCAGCAGCTCTGTCTCTTATTGCTTTACTCCTCCTCCTCTTTCTCTCTTTCTCTTTATTAAGACACATCTTGATGATTCCTCCAACAGGTAAACAACAATTTGCAACTTTGTACTTGTATATTTACTGGTATTTTATTATTAGGTAACTGCTACCAAGTACAATGTACTACTGGTGTTACTGTTACTGATACAAATTACCTCCAGTCAGTAGTCTTACCTGGAGGCTGCAGTTTTAACCTGATTTACAATGATCTCTATTTGATTGTTTGTCTACGTATGCTCCTCCTCTTATCAGGAGATGTTGAACTCAATCCTGGTCCTATGATTGATGATCGACCTGATATTTCATTATTAACTCAATGGCTTGAACCACTTGTTGACTGGAAATGATTTGGTTTCTGTTTAGTAACTTTAGTTGGAATGAAGGAGCATGACATTTTAAAAATTGAACAAGAAAACATAAAAATTGAAGACAAAAAGTCAGCATTATACACAAAATGGTTGTCAGTCAATCCTAAAGCAACATGGAGAGATGTCATTGATGCACTGACTACAATAAGAGAGAATAGACTAGCTCAAGATATTAAAGATCACATTCTCCCTACATTGTCTCAAGGTGATACTCGAATATTTAGAGTTACAGGTAAACATACACTTAATACGACACTCATTAACTGATACACTACTGCAGGTAATCCAAAGGATATATTAAGGACTTATTCTGTTAAACTCACTGATGCTATTACTACTAACCTTTACAGAGTAACTGATGCACTGTATGCTGAAGGACTGATACCACTGGATACTAAAGAGAATATACAAACAGTAACAGGAATATCTGATTATAGGAAATCAAGTCAATTAGTGTCTGTGATACAACGACACTTGGAATCCTCTCTTACTACAAAACAGTATCTTATTGATATATGTCATGTATTAATAAAGCAACAACATCGTACACTAGCAGATATTGCTACCTCTTTATTACACCAGTTAGGTGAGTGTGTGTGTACATTATCAGTGATCAATATAGTCATTATATCTCAATACATTAGGTCAGTCTATACCTGATAATGTCAGTTCACATACTGTACTACCATCACCAGTTGATGATATATCCAATACACCAGTTACTAATATAAGAGGTAATAAATTTACACTTTATAATATTCCTTTCCTTATTCTGATTTACTTCCTCACTTATGTGCATGCAGTAATGACATGAATTAGATCTATATTACTAAGAGAGCTATAAAGAGGGAGAGAGAGGAAGGAAGGGTGTGAGAAGAGAAGGATATATAATGTACAAGTATACAACTGTAGGTACTACAACTGGTGGACAAGGGAGTGAAGACATTGATTTGGGGTAAGTCAAAAATTAGTGGCTATGAGGAGCTGGAGCCAAAAGAATTAGATTGAAAGAATTGCTTAGAGTTTAATAATTATTTAATTTTATTGTTGATAGGATCAATGAAGGTGGTGCTAAAGCTTCAGCTTGTAAGTATAAACCTTTTAATTAATTATCTATTGGTATAATACTAATAGCATTTATTAAACCACCGGATGTTAAGTGTCCAGATCTTGGAAACAAAATTCAAAATGAGCCATTTACTGATGATCTTGTGAAAGATATCAATATTGTTCTTGTTACAGCCACTGATGTTGAGTTCAATGCTGTCATGGGACAGGCTACACCAATAAATGGAGAGAAATATACACAAACAAGGTCAGAAGGAATCATGTTCTACATAGCAATGTATGGAAAGTACAAAGTTGCCATCATACGCACCGGTCAAGGTACAAAGGTCACTTTAGATAAACTCCAGAAGATTCAAAAAGTAGTGAAAGCTCAATATGTCATTGCAATTGGTATCTGCTACGGCATGAAACAAGGCAAAAAGAAAACTAAGTTTGGATCGATACTTGTTGCAAGCAGAGTGAAAGAAATATCAATTGCAAAGTATAAGGATGGTGGTAAAAGTGAACTCAAAATTGAAGATTACCATAGAGGGGAAACACTATACGACATATTTGAGAATTATCATGGATTCACATTAGGCAATGGAATCAATTACGATGTTAATGTCTTGACAGGAGATGATATATTAGTCACTGAGTCATCACTCAACACCAGCCAACAGCACAAAGATGAAATACAACGTCAAGTTCCACAAGCACTTGGAGGTGAAATGGAAGCAGCTGCTATTTTAGGGAAGCCAGAGGAATTTGAGGGTATAATTATCAAAGCAATTGCTGATTGGGGTGACATGGATAAAGCTAGCTGTGCCCCTTGGAAGGAGTTCTCTACTTATGCAGCTGCTAAGTACGTCTGGTATCAG
>NW_003547544.1:15347-17015 GCF_000090795.2 Amphimedon queenslandica | reverse complement strand
AAAGATGGTCATAATCATCCACACTCCAGCTGCAACATGACAACTGAGTGAGTTATTCCACCGTACCTGGTTCTGACGGACTGAGACTAAGTCTGATGATAGAAATTAGTCATAGGACTCAGGTGAATACACTTCTGTCTTGATAGCAACGGAGGGGCAAGCGCCCTGGCTCCTGAAAGCAAAATTTAGAAAAACGGGAATTGCCAATGAGTAAGAATATTCCTATGATAAAATGCTATAAAAGCCAAAACAGCAACCAAAGAGCTTACGGAAGAGATAAATAGAGTATACTGAAACAAAAGGACAGCTCAAAGTGGTTCTCACAGCTAGAATGGCTGGATAAAAAGACAAGATTGCTCACCCTGTCCTTCTTACAAAAATCCGCCATTTTACCACCAACTCAGGTGCGCGTTAATTAGAAAAATTTCATTGAATAAGGTCCATTAAATTGGTTGTTTTGTAATGGTGATGGATTTAACATGTAATGAATCATGAATGAATGAAATAATTAATTTCACAACTTTTTATTGTATAGTATTATTATAGTATTATTAATATTATTATTTTAATTATTTTATTATCATTTTTTAATTAATAGATAGAAGTAAAGTGTCAGCTATTAATGGAGAGAGGAGGGACTGTCACTTATTAATTGGATTAATTAGATTATTAGGAGGTAATCAAGTCATGTGACCTCTTTTAATTAATAATTACTGGCACTATTATAATCCACCACTGTTGGAGAAAGTTTGAGCTGATTTTGACTAATAGTTTTTGAGTTTTTGAAAAAAATAGTCAATTTTTGAAAAGTGTCCTGTACCATGGTTTTTCCAAGAAATGACTCCAAAATCACCCCAAATTTTTATTACATTTTCTGATACATATTGATGTACTTATGCTGTATAGAATGTTATGGCCATTTTAATTACATTATTTCTCTCCCTCCCTCCCCCTCTCTCTCTCCTCCAGGTCCTTATTTATTAATTGGTACTCAGCACAGGTTGGTTGGTATCATTAACGGACACGAGATATATCAGATGACTAATTATGATGTCATACCATTCGTTAAGAGCACACTCCATTTAACACAATCACAGGTTAGGGATATACACAGCTTTATGTTTTTTGTTGAGTCTACCATTTTTTCATTTTAATTTTTTAAATTCATTTTTAAAACTTCATTAAAATGTGCCAATGTGTAATAGGAAGTGTACTACCGTATAGCCACAAAGTTTCGAGGCAATAAACTTTTGCAAATCAGGCCACAAGTCTTTTTTTGCGAATTAACTTTTTCGTGGTTCTTATTTTAAAGCACGTGTTTACAGATACAGATAATTTTACGGAATTAACTTTTGCAGATACAGAAAATCCACGAAAACAGTGAAAATTGTACCCTCGAAATTAAGCGGGCCAAAGCGGCTATACGGTAGTTACCTTTCTCTCTCATTAAACGAGAGGATTCTTCAACTACATGTACATGTATACAGTATAGTCTCTCTTAATGGACACTCTCTATAGCATACACCTCCATTTAACGGACAGCACCTAGTGTACCAATTACATTCCTTACTGTATAAAATAGCCTCCACATAAAGGACACCTCTGTATAACAGAGACACCTTCTTGATCCAAAGTGTCCATTATATAGAAGCTACACTGTACATGTAT
>NW_003547544.1:12314-14695 GCF_000090795.2 Amphimedon queenslandica | reverse complement strand
TACCAATATAGCTAATTTTAATGTTTGTGGAATTTAATTTTGCTGGTGTAGGTGTGTACAGTTGATGCACCCATTACTTATAATGCTTTGCGGAATTAAATTGTGTGTTTTTATGATGAACAGCAAACAGCAAAATTAAATTCCAGCAAATATTTCCAGCTATACGGTATGTACTTTTTTCTCCCCCTCTCTCTCTACAGGAAAGGGATAATCGTGTCTACCTAGCTATGATCCACAGGGTGTTAGATACTGCTGGTTTCTATTACTCTTATTCTTATGATATCACTCATACCAAGCAAAGACTCCACCAGCTGTCAACTGATAATAATGGATTCTATCAACTGCCTTTATTCAATAGAGTGAGTGTTATATCTATATTTAGTAATGTATCATTATTGTGCTTGGATAAAGTGTATTTTACCAGCATGTCCCCTTCTCTTTTCCCTCTCTCTCTCCTCCCCTCCCTCACTCCCTCCTTCTCTTTCTCCCTCCCTCTCTCTCCCTCTCTCTCCCTTTCTCCCTCTCTCCCTCCCTCCCTCCCTCCCTCCCTCCCTCCCTCCCTCCCTCCCTCCCTCCCTCCCTCTCTCCTCTTAGGCTGATGAAAGGTTTGTCTGGAACAGTCATTTATTGAGGGAGTTTGTAGCCCAGCCTGAACTGGACCAGTTTTGTGTCCCCCTCCTTCACGGGTTCATATCAATCAAGAACATTACAATCAATGGGAAACTCTTCACCTTTCATCTAATCTCTAGAAGAAGCTGGCACAGAGCAGGTAATATTATTAGATATTGATATACAATGTATATGTACATGTATACTGGGCTACTAGTGACAATAGTGTCTTTGTTTTATGTGTTCACGTGATAGAAACATGCCCAATACATATGAGTGTTGTTATACTATTAACAGTCTGTGATACTACCAATGGAGTATGTCACTATTGGCAGCCTGACACTTAGTCCTTCTTCACCCTCTCTCAATGAATATACATGTACATGTAATACATTGTGTCCATGCTCACTTTAACCTGTTGGTACCTGCTGTAGCTTTTAATAAAAATGCGGTAGGAATGATGGATAGTCTTTTAGTAAAAAGAGCTCTTCAATGTAGTACATTAATTTATATGATGTACAATGTACATTGTCTGGAACGGTCATTTATTGATGGAGTCTGGGCCAGTTTTGTGTCCCTCTTCATTCATGGGTTTGTATCAATCAAGAATATTACAATTAGTGGAAAGATATTGACATGCCATATCATATTTACCTGTAGACGCTGACATAGAGCAGGTTAGAGAGAGAGAGAGGTTAAATATTATTACATTCAGTTTAAGAGAGGACACTATGCCCAACTCTTGTCGATAGTCAGAGGTCAGAGTGTTGGCCACAGTCGGTTGAATCTCCTAGTCTGCCTACCCGCCTAGACTTCTTTCCTGGCTATCTTCCTTGCATCCCACCCCCAGCCCTCCATCCACGACTCAGAACACCAAATATCATACCATGCAACAATATAAAGAAGTTTTTACTATTACTGTGCTAGCATGTATAGCCGTGGTGAACAGCGAGCTAGGAGAGAGAGAGAGTGTGTGTGTATGTGTGTGTGTGTATTGTGTGATTAGCATTAAATATAAAATGGACAGAAACATGTACATGTACAAGGTCATGTTTAAATTCTTATTTTATCAAACGTGTGGAGTGTGTGGTTACTATCAGCAGCTAATGTCACTGCCAATATGAACACGTAGTACCTACTCTATTGGCTATTATGACACGTTTTATGCCAACATGTACTACTAAATGTACTATAGTCTTGGGTACATGTACATATTCATGTACTGTATATCCATTATGTGAGACAGAGCTCTAGCTATGATGTGTTTAGAAGTACATACTTATAAATGTTCAAAGTGTGGTATCAAAGTGTCCATTATACATGTACATGAATGCTTAAAGATTCTACCAAGTACCAACACATTTTTACTAAGACATATATTAAACCATTGACTGTTGACAGTATCACTATTACACTTCCTTTACTATATGAGTCATTTATGTGCATGATACTGGCCTAGTAAGAACATGATGAATGTGTACATGTGATAGAAACATGTACTTGTGTCATAGAAAGTCATTTCTAATTTGTCTCTGAGTGCATGAATGTTGTTACTATTAACAGTCTGTGATATTGTTCTAATGTAGTAACTGACTATTGACAGTATCTCACTGTATGCCAATGGACTAATAATGTTTTATTAATAATAAGTGTATAAGTGTAGTATAATGTATGTACATGTACATGCATTGTGAATTAATGCTTCTAACAGCTGTCTCTCTCTCTCCTACTGTATGCTAATGGTTCTAGACTTTAGTTGTAGTTCTTATCTA
>NW_003547544.1:8875-12304 GCF_000090795.2 Amphimedon queenslandica | reverse complement strand
ATTATACATATGCATCTAGCCATCTACAATATATGTGTACTTAAAGACTGTATAAACCATTGTTAGTACTAAGACGTAAATTAAACCAAGCTTACATGTATAAAGATATAGATGCTTGGTTTAATTTACATCTTAGTAAAACGTGTTGATACAGTCTTTAAGTATATTATATATGCATAATGGACACTTTGGATCAAGAAAGTGTCTCTGTTATACAGAGGTGTCCTTTATGTGGAGGTTATTTTATACAGTAAGGAATGTACTTGGTACACTAGGTGCTGTCCGTTAAATGGAGGTGTACGCTATAGAGAGTGAATCTGATAATAAAATTAATTTTATATAAATTTTTGATTTTTTGTGATTTGTGGTTGAGTATGTGTCTAATGATTTGAAATCGCGTGACAATTTATTCTCTTTCAATTTTTGTTGATAAATAATTATCTTTTAAAGAAATAATAATAGTAATAATAATGATAATGATAATGATATTCAGACTTTGTGTTCTAACTCCATCTGAATGTATTTACTAATAATTAATAATAGTGTAATCTTTGATAATGATAATCAAGTACATGTACAGATAATTAGTTATATTTGAGTTTTAATATTACGTGTATATATATCTGTTATTATTATCATTGTTCCTGCTTCTCCAGTGACTTTATCAGCAACTTGTGCAAGGAACTACTACCGCTCCAGTACTAGAGTCACGGCATCCATAAGCGAGAAAACGAAGGTGGCAACAGAGGCGTCCGTCCTATAGAAGTATAATAAGAATATTATGAAATAATGTTTAGCTGATAATTTTGGAAGACAGAAATTTTGGTGAATTTGACAGTTTGATGGCCATTCACCAAATAAAACCGACTATCTTTAGCGCCATTATTCACATCCTTAGTGACACAGAATGGTGCCAAAATTTGCCAAATTAAAACCCACCAATCATCAAAAGTGTAATATTTCCATGCTACATGGTAAGTTATAGTCACTTACAGGCCCAACTCCATGTTCAGGCAGACCTGCACAACGACCATTCCTGAAACAGCCACACTCTACTTCAGCATCAGCAACATGAGCAGTAATCATGAAGAGTGCAGCTGCAACAAGGACCATACGCTGGAATGAAGTCATCTTCAGTTTGATAGTAGTAGTATCTTTCTTTATCTCTTTATGATGTACTGATGATATACTGATATCCTTCAGCTACTTTTATAGATACTGGCCTAGTGAGGACAATGGTGGCTTTGTTTGAATGTGTACACGTGACAGAAACATGTACATGTGATAGAAACGTGTTCAAGTTCGTATGCCTGTGGTTACTATTAACAGTCTGTGAGACTGCCAATGGAGTACGTGATTATTAGCAGTGCCAGACTTACACCTCCACTACTCTTAGCCAGTGACTCATTCACCCAATAATGTATTACATGTGTATTCACAGTATACTGCATGTATGTCCATGTTCACTTTAATCTGTGGGAAACTGAGGTAACTTTATAAGTTCTAATAACATGACGCAACCCTAATTATTGGAAGGAGCTTTTCAATATTCATTTGATGATTACCGTATAGCGGTTAATTTTCGACTGGTGCTTATTTTCGTCTGTTTCATTGCTATTAATTCTGAACGAAAATTAATTCTGATGAAAATTAATTCTGAAGATAGGTGTGACCATAATAAATTATTAATAACATGATAACAAGCATCGATAGCCTTGAAAACGGTGTTCACCTTCTAAAGAATCTCTTCCAGACCCTACAGGACCAGGGGACCTCTTTCTAATGCTATCAGTCCTACAGATGCTAGTGAAGACATAAGATCAATTATTTTTGTCTAGTCGAAAATAAAACCAACAAATTTTTATTCTAAAGCCATTTCTGGTTTCAGTTGAAATTTTCAGCCACCGAAAATAACCCGCTATACAGTATACACTCCATCATTAGATTGCTGGATATTAAGATTTGTGTCCATTGGTTTCTATGGCCTAGCCTGTATAAGCAGTAGATCAATCATAGTGAAAGGGTTTACTAATGAATACTGATCTATAGCATCAGGTACATGTATAACTGTGAACACAGGGACCTAATGGTTGGAGGACTTGTCTGCTATAAGCATCCTTAATTACTTTTACTGTTAAATAAAAATTAATATGCCAACCTTTTAATGTAAAAAGCTCTTCAATGTACATTTGATGATATGCTGTATGACTAGATTACTAGATATTAAGATACTGTCCCATTGAGTTTTATGGCCTGGTTTGAAAGCAATAGATCATCAAATAAAGCTGAAAGGTTTCATATATTGAAGGTTGTCTTGACGCTTACTTGGTAATAAATACGTACTATATTCCTGCTAAGAATGAAGACATAGTGCTTGATAAAGTAACCAATAAAGAAGTAATTGATAAAGTAGCTAAATTAGTTTCGACTAAGAGCAGCTGTCATGTAGTACCCTCTTTTAGTAAATTTATTAATATTCATGTGTATTTCCACCTTACAGACACTGTAGCATCAGTTACATAAGGTATCTAATGGCTGGGGGTCTCTACTGCTGGTATCTTTATAATTATTACTGTATTAGATAAATGAGTTTAGCAATGATAAGTAAAGTAATGATAATGATAATTAAACTATTAAGTTATTAATAGTATTTAACTGTTATTATTAACTTATCATTATTATTGTTGTTATTATTATTATTTTCTTGCTTCTTCAGTAGCTTTAGCAGTGATCACAAATTACTCCAACACTATCATAACAGGCATGAGAAGCATAGCCTTTGGTACAACACTCTCGTCCGTCCTATAAAAATAATACATACAATATTTGGCACAGACTCAAATCTACTAGAATTAACATCAAATATCACTAGCATCAAAATAGAGATTTAATGGAAAGTTTTGTAAAACTTTTAACTGAATAGAAAAATTGAACTTGGAATCTTAAAAATTTGTACACACCAAATTGATATCATTAGGGCAAATTGTAAATATTTGTATGCTTAAAATGGCCTTACACCCTCGACTACTTCCTCATAATTCCCTTCACATTTTCTTTGAGGGTAACAATGACATGTCAGAGCATCAGTGACATGAGCAGTAATCATGAAGAGTACAGCTGCAACAAGGACCATACGCTGGAATGAAGTCATCTTCAGTTTGATAGTAGTAGTATCTTTCTTTATCTCTTTATGATGTACTGATGATATACTGATATCCTTCAGCTACTTTTATAGATACTGGCCTACTGAGGACAATGGTGGCTTTGTTTGAATGTGTACATGTGACAGAAACATGTACATGTGATAGAAATGTGTCCAAGATCATATCCCTGTATTTACTAAAGATACTGGCCACTTAGTAAACACAGTCATACGTGTACACGTTCAAACAAAGCCACCATTGTCACTAGCACTAGTGACAATGGTGG
>NW_003547544.1:3993-8727 GCF_000090795.2 Amphimedon queenslandica | reverse complement strand
CATACAGCATATCATCAAATGTACATTGAAGAGCTCCTTCCAATAAAAGGATGTCCCTGTTCCTACTACATTCTTATTAAAGTTATAGCAGGTACCAACAGGTCAAAGGGAACATGGACATACTTGTAAAGTTCATAACACACGACTGCAGTGAAGGATTCATTGAGAGGATCAAGAAATACTGTCAATAGTGACATACTCCATTGGTGGTGACATATGACAGACTGTTAATAAATAATAGACATAGGCATGCGTATGGACACATTTTCCATCACATGTACACACTCACCATTGTCCTCACTAGTGCTAGTGACAATGGTGAGTGTGTACATGTGATGGAAAATGTGTCCATACGCATGCCTATGTCTATTATTTATTAACAGTCTGTCATATGTCACCACCAATGGAGTATGTCACTATTGACAGTATTTCTTGATCCTCTCAATGAATCCTTCACTGCAGTCGTGTGTTATGAACTTTACAAGTATGTCCATGTTCCCTTTGACCTGTTGGTACCTGCTATAACTTTAATAAGAATGTAGTAGGAACAGGGACATCCTTTTATTGGAAGGAGCTCTTCAATGTACATTTGATGATATGCTGTATGACTTGATTACTAGATATTAAGATACTGGCCCATTTAGTTTTATGACCAATTGAAAGCAATAGATCAAATAAAGCTGAATGGTTTTATATATTGAGTGTTGTCCTGTAGCATCAGTTACATAAGGTATCTAATGGCTGGGGGTCTGTCCTGTTGGTATCTTTATAAGTATTACTGTATTAGATAAATGAGTTTAGCAATGATAAAGTAAAGAAAGCAATGATAATCAAACTACATAATGATAATGAAAGTATTAATGATATTTAACTGTTGTTATTATTGTTATTATTGTTTTTATTATTTTCTTGCTTCTTCAGTTGCTTCCGCAGTTATGACAAGCTTCAGGTACTCCAGCACTTGAGTAGGTAGCATAAGAAGCATGGCCTTTGTCACAGCACTCTTGTCCATCCTATAAAGATAATGCATGCAATATTTATCACAGGCTCAAATCTACTAGAATTAACATCAAATATTACTAGAAATATTATTAGCATCAAATGGAAATTTAATGGCACATTTTGTACAGCCATTTCAACAAATATTTTAAAAGAAAATCTAAGGCCACAAAATAAACCATTCCCCTAGACCTCCTTTTTTGTCTTTATGTAAACTGTGGGGCTTTGTCATATTTCAGATGTGGCTTTGCTGTGAAAACAGTGTGTTCTTGAAAAGAATTTTATGTAGCATGAAATCTTAAAAATTTATACACACCAATAATATTGATATCTTGTAAACTTAAGGCCACCATACACCATGAAACAAGTTTCATGGTGTATGGTGGCCTTTAAAAAGATAAAAGGTCTTACACCATCCACTGATGCTTCAGGAATCCCTTTACAGTCAGCCTGAGGGAAACAATCAGCGACTCCTCCCTGAGCTTCAGTGACACGAGCTGTAACCATGAAGACTACAGCTGCAACAAGGACCATACGCTGGAATGAAGTCATCTTCAGTTTGATAGTAGTAGTATCTTTCTTTATCTCTTTATGATGTACTGATGATATACTGATATCCTTCAGCTACTTTTATAGATACTGGCCTAGTGAGGACAATGGTGGCTTTGTTTGAATGTGTGCACGTGACAGAAACATGTACATGTGACAGAAACGTATGACTGTATTTACTAGAGATACTGACCTCTTAGTAAACACAGTCATACGCTCTTGTACATGTTTCTATCACATGTACATGTTCAAACAAAGCCACCATTGTCACTAGTGCTAGTGACAATGGTGGCTTTGTTTGAACGTGTACAAGTATGACTGTATTTACTAAGAGGCCAGTATCTTAATAGTAAATACAGGGATATGATCTTGGACACGTTTTTGTCACAGTACATGTGACAGAAACGTGTCCAAGATCATCATTATGCCTATGTTTACTATAAACAGTCTGTGACACTGCTAATGAAGTACAGGACTATTGATAGTGCCACACTTGGAACCATCTTTACCATCTGTCAAATAAATCAACCACACTCATGGTGTTAGATACTCTGCACAACCAAAATGACAGCTTGCAAACTTGCCAAAGCCTTTAGCTTAGCTATAAGATGTACTATCTACAGAATAGGGCTGAGGTAACCTCTTTTGTTCTTAATCAGTCTGAATTAATTTGTTAGATAAATTTGTTTAGCAATGATAATTAAAGTAATAATAATAATTAAAGTATTAATAGTATTCAACTGTTAATAGTAGTATTGTTCTTATTATTTTCTTGCTTCTTCAGTTGCTTTAGCAGTTACGGCAAACTGGCCTACCGTCATGTTCATATTCGTAAGAAGCAAATTTAAATTGACAGCATTTTTCTCCATCCTATACAAATTAATAAAAATACATGTACAGACTAGCCTCTTTATAATGGACACTTTGAGATCAAGAAAGTGTCTCTGTTATACAGAGGTGCCCTTTATGTGGAGGTTATTTTATACAGTAAGGAATGTAATTGGTACACTAGGTGCTGTCCGTTAAATGGAGGTGTATGCTATAGAGAGTGTCCATTAAGAGAGACTATACTGTACATGTACATTGTAAAATGGTTATTGATAGTCTTACATTCTCTGCCATGTAGTAAGGAGTACCGACACATCCTTTTCTAAGGTAACAGGTTCCCTCTTTTTTTGCAGCATCAGTGACATGAGCAGTAATCATAAAGAGTACAGCTGCAACAAGGACCATACGCTGGAATGAAGTCATCTTCAGTTTGATAGTAGTAGTATCTTTCTTTATCTCTTTATGATGTACTGATGATATACTGATATCCTTCAGCTACTTATATAGATACTGGCCTAGTGGGGACAATGCATGGTGTCCTTTTTGAATTTCTACATGTGATAAAAAGTCATTTCTAATTTGTCTCTGAGTGTATGAATGTTGTTACTATTAACAGTCTGTGATATTGTTCTAATGTAGTAACTGACTATTGACAGTATCTCACTGTATGCCAATGCACTAGTAATGTTTTATTAATAATAAGTGTGGTATTAATGCTTTTACTACCTTCTCTCTCTCTCTCTCTCTCACTGTATGTTAATGACACTTAAGGTTTATACTTTTAGTTGTAGTTCTTTTCTAATACGGTATAGTCTCTCTTAATGGACACTCTCTATAGCGTACGTCTCCATTTAACGGACAGCACCTAGTGTACCAATTACAAAATGGCATGAAAATTGACTTAATTCCTTTTTTTAATTCCCAGTATAGCAAGGCTGCAAAAGTCGTGGCAGCCATTTTGTTTGGGGGTGAATCCTACTTAGTAACGCTACCGCGTTACTAATAGCTGCAACAATGACCATACGCTAGAATGAAGTGAGTCATTTTCAGTTTGATAGTAGTAGTATCTTTCTTTATCTTGTTAAGAAGAGGTTGGGCCAGACTAGATGTACTTATGATATACAATATTACTTACATACATGTACATGTAGATACTGGCCTAGTGAGGACAATGGTGGCTTTGCTACTTGTATGTGTACACGTGACAGAAACATGTACATGGCAGACATAGCACATCTACTCAAATTCTATCTACTCTGTATCTACTTGTATTTTAATTTTTTAAACCAGTATTTACTTGTATTTACTTTGTACATGTAAGTAGATGTGTATTTTCATGTATATTTTCGTCTACTAAAAATATGTCACTTATTGCAAAAAGCATCGCATGAAATCTTCCATTGCAGTTATTTACTCATGATAAAAGCCATGTGGACACTGAAATGGCTACCTGCCTGATTAGCACTAAAATCAGAAGAATAAGCATTAGGAAACAGTCTTTTAAGCTTTTCAGATGATTATTTTAGTATAGATATAATACATGAAATATCTGAAAATAAAGGCGAATATTTTAGGCTGCTCTCCTCTATCTACCACTATCTACTTGAGCCAGAAAATTCGTGTAGATATTCATGTATCGTGTATGCATGTGCTATGTCTGGTACATGGGACAGAAACATGTACAAGAGCATATTCCTGTATTTACTATAAAGATACTGGTCTCTTAGTAAACACAGTCATATGCTCTTGGACATGTTTCTTTGTATTTTCTGATGCCTTGGGTATTTTTCAAAAATTGGCCATTAAAAAAAATGGCTGTAACTTGAAAAATTTTGATTGGAGTCAGTACAAATTTTCTACACAGCATAAGGACATCAATATGTATCAGAAAATGTAATAAAAATTTGGGGTGATTCTGGAGCCATTTTTTGGAAAAACCATGAATTAGCATATTGCAATAACTCAGAAAAGGTTATTATATTACAATAGATCAATAATTCTTGTTCTCACTGATTCAGGTATTCCGTATAGTCTAAGAGTAGCTTCAGTGATGTAGTGAGTATATGCTCATGTTCATATCATTAATGACAGACTCTGTGCCAACATGTAACAGGAAATTAATATACTAGTTATCTTTCTCTTTCAGAAATGGAAGAATACCTCAGCTACAGTACAATAGACACACATGGACACATACTACATGTACTGTATATTAAAATCATGTCTTAGTGGACTCTGTATAATGGACACTTTGCTCTGTTATACAGAGGTGTCCTTTATGTGGAGGTTATTTTATACAGTAAGAAATGTAATTGGTACACTAGGTGCTGTCCGTTAAATGGAGGTGTACGCTATAGA
>NW_003547544.1:2046-3893 GCF_000090795.2 Amphimedon queenslandica | reverse complement strand
TCTGTTATACAGAGGTGTCCTTTATGTGGAGGTTATTTTATACAGTAAGAAATGTAATTGGTACACTAGGTGCTGTCCGTTAAATGGAGGTGTACGCTATAGAGAATGTCCATTAAGATAGGGCAGGAACTGATGTATAATGTATTGTATTATTATTAATAATAATAAATAAAGTAACAGTGTGTTAGGTATACATGTTAAAGTAATGATATTAGTATTGTGATAATTATTAGAGTATTATTATGTACAAGTATATCTATTATTATTATTATTATTATTTAGAATATGTTGTTGCTTCTTTTGCAATTGCGGCAGACTGGCCCTTTGTGAGTGTAATACTTGTAAGAGGCAAAATGATATTCACAGCAGGTTCCTAAATGCTATAGAAATACATCATCTATGTACATGTATATACATAGCTATACTTATAGATTCGTTCTACGTTAACTTACAATTATTTCAGCATTTCCTTCGCAGTCTTCGTGAGGGTAACAATAATATGTCCTAGCATCAATGACATGAGCAGTAATCATGAAGAGTGCAGCTGCAACAAGGACCATACGCTGGAATGAAGTCATCTTCAGTTTGATAGTAGTAGTATCTTTCTTTATCTCTTTATGATGTACTGATGATATACTGATATCCTTCAGCTACTTTATAGATACTGGCCTAGTGAGGACAATGGTGGCTTTGTTTGAATGTGTACACGTGACAGAAACATGTACATGTGATAGAAATGTGTTCAAGTTCGTATGCCTGTGGTTACTATTAACAGTCTGTGAGACTGCCAATGGAGTACGTGATTATTAGCAGTGCCAGACTTACACCTCCATTACTCTTAGCTAATGACTCATTCACCCAATAATGTATTACATGTGTATTCACAGTAATTATGTCCATATTCACTTCAATCTGTGGGAAACTGAGGTAACTTGATAAGTTCTAAAAACATGACGCAACCCTAATTATTGGAAGGAGCTTTTCAATATTCATTTGATGATTATACACTCCATCATTAGATTGCTGGATATTAAGATTTGTGCCCTTTGACTTCTATGGCCTAGCCTGTATAAGCAATAGATCAATCATAGTGAAAGGGTTTACTAATGAATACTGATCTATAGCATCAGGTACATGTATAACTGTGAACACAGGGACCTTATAATGGTTGGAGGATTTCTCTTCTAGCTTCCTTAATTACTTTTGCTGTTACTTAAGTATGTATATACTGTTAAGAAATAAAAGTTAAGATGCCAACCTTTTATTGGCAAGAGCTCTTCAATGTTCATTTGATGACATGCTGTATGAATAGATTACTAGATATTAAGATACTGGCCCATTTAGTTTTGTGGCCTGGTTTGAAAGCAATAGATCATCAAACAAAGCTGAATGGTTTTATAATATTGAATGTTGTCTTGACGCTTACTTGGTAATAAATACGTACTATATTCCTGCTAAGAATGAAGATGTAGTACTTGATAGAGTAACCAATAAAGAAGTAATAGATAAAGTAGTTAAATTAGTTTTGACTAAGAGCAGCTGTCATATAGTACTTTCTTTTAGTAAAGTTTATTGATATTCGTGTGTTTTTCCGCCTTACAGACACTATAGCATCAGTCACATAAGGTATCTAATGGCTGGGGGTCTCTACTGTTGGTATCTTTATAAGTATTACTGTATTAGATAAATGTGTTTGGCAATGATGATTAAAGTATTGATAATGATAATTAAAGTATTAAAGGGTAAGTTCAATGCATTTTTGAGGTATTTTTTTTATTTGCTTAATATGATTGCCTGACCATACTAATGATGTGTTCCAACTCCCATTGTCTGAAAAAAATTATTCA
>NW_003547544.1:0-1085 GCF_000090795.2 Amphimedon queenslandica | reverse complement strand
GTAGCATCAAATAGAGATTTAATGGGACATTTTGGTAAAACTTTTAACTGAATGGAAAAATTGAGCATGGAATCTTAAAAATTTGTACACACCAAATTGATATCATTATGGCAAATTGTAAATATTTGTTTGCTTAAAATGGCCTTACACCCTCGACTTCTTCTTCATAATTCCCTTCACATTTTCTTTGAGGGTAACAAAGACATGTCTTAGCATTAGCAGCATGAGCAGTAATCATGAAGGCTATAGCTGCAACAAGGACCATACGCTGGAATGAAGTCATCTTCAGTTTGATAGTAGTAGTATCTTTCTTTATCTCTTTATGATGTACTGATGATATACTGATATCCTTCAGCTACTTTTATAGATACTGGCCTAGTGAGGACAATGGTGGCTTTGTTTGAATGTGTACATGTGGTAGGAGCATGTTTCGAATGAGTTTGGACATAAATCAAAATGAAAGTAATTATGGTTTGGACAGAAATTAAAAGAATCATAGTACTTTAAAGCTGTAGGTTTATGTTTGACAAAATGGAGAAATAAGTGCGTGGGCGGTCTGACCTTTTGACACAAAAACACTTTCAAGTTGAGACAAAATTGGCCAATTGGAGGTGTCTGCTATAGAGAGTTCCATTAAGAGAGGACAGGATCATATACATGAATGTAGTTATAATGTACGGCAGCAGTAATTAATATTAAGAAATGATATTTCTACCATGCCTAGTTGCAATTGACCAATCAGATTGCAGAATATCAGGTTTCTAAATCTATTAGATACCTCTCGGGAACACTTAGAAACCCCCCAGGAATGCTTTGAAACCTGGCACTTTACGCTTATGCTCTTATTAGTCCATTTGTCAAGCTTGGTTGATTCTTTACTGCCTAGCCTGTTAGATATGTTGTGTGTACATCAACTGCTGTGTTTATTCGTGATGCAATATTGCTACTGCTTACTGACCATCATCCAGTGTCTAGACTTGGCTCATGGACTTTAATAAGTGACGCTAGAAGATATAGAAGCAAAGATATTACTTTCTCCCATTCTACTCTTAGTAAACTATGACTCCAAAATGGCGGCAGGAAAA
>NW_003547543.1:13849-17015 GCF_000090795.2 Amphimedon queenslandica | reverse complement strand
ATTGTTATAGAGCAAGATAGAAAAGACTAGTTACAAGCACCAGGGATTAATGCTAAAGTATAGCTAAATTTTCAACCAAAAAACTAACCTAATGATTCTACACATCCTTGCTTTCAGTTTGAGGCTGTTATATAGAACTATAAACCATCCAGCATCATATCAATTGCACAAAAAGCAACACAAAGCCAGCCATTACTTTCCCGCCATTATGACGTCACGGGGAAAATAAATTCTCACGTGATCTGCATTTGGCGAAAAGACTGAACAACCCCATCCATTTAAAAATGCTAGTGCTGGAAGAGGGTGGTTTGAGGGCTTCATGAGACGTCATCCCAAATTGTCAATCAGGTCACCTCAGCCTTTATCATATAGCCGAGCTGTTTGTGAAAATCAAGATACAATCAATGACTTTTTTGGTAAGCTCGGGGCTATATATGGAAGACTTAATTTGGTGTCAAAGCCTATGCAAATATATAATTGTGATGAGACAGGTGTTACGATAGTTTTTAAACCAGGCAAAGTCATAGCAGAAACGTTTATGCTGTCTCTGCAGCTGAGAAAGGTCGTACTCATACCATCCTGTCATGTGTTTCTGCTAGTGGTATTTCTTTACCTCCTATGATGATATACCCTCGTAAAAGACCCGTTCCTCCACTGCAAAAAGAAGGAGCAGTCCCTAATACTCTCTTTGTTACTAGTGATTCAGGATGGATAACATCTGAGCTGTTCGTTGAATGGTTTAAATTTTTTATTCAAAATATACCACCAACTCGACCTGTACTTCTTCTACAAGATGGACATGGTTCACATGTTTCGATTGAGTTGATTGAATTGGCCCGTGCCAATGACATTCACTTACTTTGTTTACCATCTCATACTAGTCATCTGCTACAGCCCTTAGATGTGGGGGTTTTTAAATCCTTTAAAAGTAACTTTAACAAGGCATGCAGTAATTATATGAGTCAAAATCCAGGACGAGTTGTTACAGTAGATGTGATTGCTTCATTAGTTGGTGAAGCATATCCAGCATCATTCACACCTATGAATATAATGAAAGGCTTTAAGAAGACTGGAGTGTGGCCCATTAATCCTGGAGAAGTGACTGACCGACAAATAGCACCATCAAAAGCTTATTCCACTCACCAAAGTACTCCAGAGCCTAGGAATATTTCTGATCAGCTGCAAGGTAGTCTGCTGTTTTCACCCAAATTAGAAGCATTGTATCAAAAGAGATATGAGGAAAAATATGATTTACAAGACCGGGCTATATTGCATGGCTGAAAATCAATCATCCTGAATTGAATGTCAGTGATACTTTGTCTGATAGCTCATCCTCTCACTTATCAAGTGAGAGAAGTAAAGCATCTTCTGACCTTCAAGAATTGCTAGTACTGCCTGAAGCGAAACGTGTTACAAGGAGAGGAGGTCTCAATAGCAGAGCAATATGTATTACTGAATCTCAGGTTTTGGAAGAAATGAAGGCAAAGGAAGAAAGGAAAAAACTCAATGAGCAACTGAAAGCTGAAAGGAAGATTGAAAGAGAGAGAAAGAAAATTGAGAAAGAGGAGATGAAGAAAGAAAAAGCAAGGCAGAGACAAGAAAAACAAGGACAGAAAGGAGCAAGATCAGAAAGAAGAAAAGGTACAGCGAAGACACCTGAAGAGGCTAAACTAGAATGTCTGGTCAGTGAACTGAAATTGGATGATTCAGGGCAGGAAACAGATGCTAGTGATGATGAAGCTATATGCCCAAAATGTGGAATTTCATCTCTGGAAAGTAATGACTTATGGATCGCATGTGATGGTGGCTGTGAAAAGTGGTTTGATTTTAAATGTACTGGTGTTAAGAGTAAAAAATGTATACCTGAGATCTTTATCTGTGAAAACTGTTTGTAAGAACAACATAAACCATTTTTTTGTTTGTGTCTCATATTTAGTGTTTTGTCTCATAATTCATTTTTAGAGAAAGAAAATTTTGCAATTTTTAAAATCTTTGTAGGGAAGTATAAGTTACGTTTGTAATGTTATCCCAATAGCCCATAATGTAAACAAATACATAAAAAGATTTTGTTCAAAAATTCAACTCCTGTCTCAAGTTATCAGCATTTTTCTGTATGTGTCTCATAACTGCCACACCTACTCTATCTCTGTTAATTTACTTGACAAACAAAATAGTAATAGTTATAACAAAGGATTATAGCATTATTATTATTACCACAGTTATAAATCTCCTTGCCATCTTCCCGACTCTTTCTGTCTCTTTTTAGCAGCTTCAGTAGCAGCATATCTCTCCTCCACCCCCTCAATCTGCCCCAGTTTCCCAGACTGATAGTCACTATAAGCCTGCTGTATCTCCGCCCATGTATTTATCACAAAAGGTCCTGAACGAACAACATTCTTATTCAATGGCTCCCCAGCTATTAACAATACCTGCATCTCCTCATCATCTGCTGCTGTCATTGTTACACTGTCTCTTTCACCCATTACTCCCATTTGACCCTTTTTGACATTTAATTTTTTCTGTACCCTCACCAATTTAAGATAACCTGATCCTCTCCAGACGTACAGTATACCTTTGTACTTTTTCGGGACACTTTGAGTGAAACTGGCTCCCTCCTTGAGATGAATGTCAAGGTACATTATGGGGGTCTGGGTCTCAATATTGGCGCTGGTTCTGAGACTTTCACCAGCTATCACTTTTACCCTCCCTTTGCCATCGGGCGTGGTCACAACCGGTATCCTTTCTGGAGGCGTGTCTTGATAACGAGGTGGGATCTGCTCAGAGGTTAACCCATAATTAAAAACCTTCAACTTTTCCGCCATTTTTAATAATGTCCTTGCTTGGCATTTCAGAATGTACGACACCAGATCCAGCAGTCATCCATTGTACCCATCCTTCTGATAGAGTACCAGAGTTACCAGCACTGTCCTTATGTTGCATGGAACCAGATACAATGTAGCTCACAGTCTCAAAGCCACGGTAAGGGTGATCAGGAGAGCTCACAGCTTCTCCCGGGCCGTATTCAACTGGGCCAAAGTGATCCAGGAGCATGAATGGGTCTAGTTATGATACTTCCCCGCCAATGGGTCGTTTTACTATGAAGCTGCCTCCTTGAAACGTATTTCTTGTTTTCGGGTATACTCACAGTAGCTGCATTACCATCATT
>NW_003547543.1:9101-13492 GCF_000090795.2 Amphimedon queenslandica | reverse complement strand
AAAAAATAGTAAAATAACTCAAATAATATAATACTTTATAAAAGAACAAGAAGTTTCTTGCACAAAGCTTGTAATATTTAACACAGGGGATGCATCAACTGTGTATATGGTAGATACAGAATAGCTACTAGAACACAGTAATAGCACTATCTATCACCTGCAAGGAGGGAGGTAGGCATAGCATTAGCTAATCACTCTCTCAGAGATGTATCCCTAGCTGTATCACTAACTACATTTATAAAGAGCACACTAAACTAACTCAACTATCATTGAATTACTCTCATCATTGTCATGAGAGAATGTCTGCAATCGTTTGCCTTTCTACATGTACTGGATATTTGCCTAAATTTGGTCACTGGCTTTCATCATGCTTTGCTACACGGCACTTAATTTTTAAAACTATTTCATTACATTTGACAAACCATCGAGTTAAATTGAGATATGCAACAGGCCAAGAATAATGAAGGATGGGTGTATCAGTGTATGTGTGTGGTATATAGCACCTCATGAAAGTAGTTACTGGAACACACCAATAACACTAAATATCATTATTGATTGTTTGATATTATAATAACGCTATTACTTTATTGTGCATGAATCACATTATCACATTCCCAGAATACATGAACATGTACATGTACATGTACACATTTAAAGTACATTCTCTTTATTCCTTCCCCAATCCCTTCTCTCATCTGACTCTCTCTTTACTCTCTCACCTTGTTACCATCTCCATTCTCTTCTACTACATTTAATAAACTGGATCATTTAAACTAGGTCAAGCCTGTGAGAGGTAGAGGGGCAAAGAGAGAGAGAAAAAGATGGAAAGGGAAAGGCAGGAGAGTAAATGAGACATGTAGGTGAGTGATAATGGTAAAAGATAAAAAGAATTAGACAATAGATAATACACTGCAAAAACGATGGTGGGTTATACCCACCACATCTGTGGAAGGTACCCACTTTTTGGTTTTCCACCAATGTGGGTGAAACCCCCTGGTGTTATATTCCCCCTTTGGTGGAAAATACCCACCATCAATGTGTAATAATTACACTCATAATAATAATGTAATAATTAATCTAGTAATGCCACGCCCACTGCGCATGCGCAGTTCAGTTCCAAATTATTCCAGCTGCAAATGGCTTCCTTCTCTTTGTCCTCCATTACTGCCAGTCTATTTTTTGGCCGTTTAGCTCTTAGTTTTGCCTCTGTATTCTTTGAAATCCCCAGAAAAGTATGGTACTACTTCTGTTATGTATTTATTACGATAGTTTTGCTCATTTTATTTTAGTTATCTCATTTTCGAAGCCCGCTTCCATGTCAGCAGCTATTTCTGTGACTCTTCCTTCAGGCTGTCCCCTTAGGCTATGATTTGTGTCTAGACTGATTGAGTAAGACTTGATATTGTTGTTATAAAACTCTCATGACATGGCATGCTAATAATCAATATAAAAGTACTCTCACTCTCTGCTTTCTCTTTTCCTCTAAGACTACCAATAGCTGTGTTCAAAATGGATCGCATCCATACAAGACTTGCTTATTGATTTTGTTTTGATGTGGTAAGAATTTTATTAGTTGCATGCTTAAAAATTCATCTCCCTTTTGTTTCTCTTCTGCGGCTTCTTTTTTCTTGTTGCCTCCTCCTTTCTCTCTCCTCTGCTTTCTCCGTCGCCACCCCCTACCTCAGTATAGGTTTTAGCTTCTTTTCAAGTGAATTGTATCTGATTACATCATTTTTTTGATATGGTAAGCATTGTATTAACTTGCTTGAAATTTTATCTCTTTCGTCCTCTTCTATCTCTCCTCCTCTCTCTGTCTCCTCCTTTCTCTGTCTCCTCATTTCTCTGTCTCCTCATTTCTCTGTCTCTGTCCTATACCTGTAGGTTTTAACTTCTTTTTAAGTGTATTGTGTCTCTGAGTGTACAAGACTGTATCATTTAATTTTGTTCACATGGATGGTAAACATTTATTATTGCTTAAAATTTATCTGCCTCCTCCTCTTTCTCTCCCTCCCTCTCTCTATCTCCCTCTCTTTCCCCTACCTTTAGGTTATGTTCAAATGAATTGTGTCTGATTACATGGCTTCCTTATTGAATATTTTTTTGACATGGTAAGCGTTTTATTACTTGCTTAAATTTTTATCTTGCTCCTGTTTTTCTTACCTCCATCTCTCCTTTCTCTCTCTTTGTTTCTCTCAGCTGTGCCTGAATTTGTATAGAAGACTTGTATATCATGACATAGTATGCATAATTATTGTTGATTATCCTTTATTCTTCCTTCCCCATTTACATAGGCTACTGTTTGTAATTATAGTAATGTTCATTTGAATGATTTGTGCCTTGGCTGATTCAATACAAGACAATTAAGACTTTGCTTTTTAGCTGTTACAATTCCAATGACACAGTAAGGAAATTGGGTGTTTCCATCTCTTTTTCTAATTGTGTCTCTTGCTATAGGTGCATGTTCAAGAATGCATGAAAGAAAGAACACAAACTGTAAACATTATTGTTAGATCTATATAGTATTTATTTTAAAAATATTTTTGTTTGAACTATTTATCCACTGTGCAAATGTTGCGGAACCACTATTATTGATAGCTTTTTCCCACCTATAGTAGTGGGAATCTCCACTTTTTAAAGTGTAATTTACCCACTTATGGAGTGAGCTATATGATGACTTTTGAACACACCTTTTTTGGTGTGAACAACCCACCATTATTTTTGCAGTGTATGCTTAAACTAAATAGGAGTTAGGAAAAGGAGAATAATACAAGAGAAGAATAGTGAACAAATAATAATAAAGAATTTCAGACTCTGGACCAAATGCTCTATTAACTTCTTTCATTGGGCAAAACTTTAATCTTTTTGTGTGTACAACTCTTTGCATTTATCATATATCATTCTATTTTTGATTGTATTCGGTCTGTTTTTGTAAGTTTACATGTACATGTATCATATTTAGCTTCAAAGCTTGGAGAATGAAAACAACTTGACCAACCAAACAGGCCCAGTACCATAGAACGGGTGTATTCAATCAAAATTTAATTTCATTCTTCTTGTTCTCATTCCTTGTGGAATGATTATTTTCCAAATAAAAAAGGCATTTCCTCAATGCCACGTGTCCAAAACGGCTGCTCAGAACAAAAATAAAACAAATGAAAATTTCTAATCGTGCTTAGAACAAACTTTTTTCCAGACAAAATATCCCCACTATATGGTATACAGTACACATATGGTGTACAATCTCACAACACTTATGATCTTACTGCAACTACATAATACATGTGACAATAGGAATGAAAAATGCAAATACATGTACATGTATACTAACTTACTACTAATGGTATTCTAGAAGCTAACACTATTCTACCAAGATTAGATACAGTTACGTCATCAACTCATCACCTATAAACATAACATAATAATAATAATAATAATGACAATAATGAATAATTATAGTCAAGATTTATACCTAATACGCATGACACTAATATAATTTCTTGGTAAAGGCTCTCTAAACAGCTGATACCGTATAGAGGGAAATTTTGGAGGAAGCAAATTACTTAAATTTGATGAGTGGCAAATTAGTGGCCACATGCCATTGAGCATGCGTATGATGGCTTAAAATGGCAGATTTTATTTTGGCAAATGGCTATCAAAATTCCGAATTCGTCAAATTTAATTCCCTCCAAAATTTACAGCTATACAGCATACCTGTACATGTAGTACAAAGTACCTGTACCTGTACATGTAGTACTTTTTTCCAGCAAGCTTGACAGCTACACAAATCAACCATACCCCACTACCTCACCTTCTGCCTGCTCACAGTCATGATATCAATGTTACTGTAATTTAACCAAAAATTATTATCACTCTTTCTATAAAAATGTGTGACTTAATTAAGCTATACATGTAAGCTTCACTTACTTCATCATAATTGCTAAAGCAACCCAGTGCATTGAGTACAGTGACAAATAATAATGGAGCATAATAGAAATACTGGAAGAGAAAGAGACAGGATTGAAAAAAGAAATATTAAAAATGGTAAATCATAAATATTCAATTTTGATCAGAATCAACTCAAACTTTCTATGCAACATAAGTATACGTATATATGTACATGTATCAGGAAAAATTATAAAAATGTAAAATTTTTTCCTAACCATCTTTCATAAAAGACCATAGTACAGGGACTTCGGCCCAATTTTAGAACAGCTATAAAAATTGATAAAAAATTCAATTTTGATCGAAATTAGCTCAAACTTTCTACACAACATAAGTAATGTATACATATCAGATAAGAATGGAGAATTCTCTCTTTTCCACTTTTGGTGAAATTTGGCCAATGACCCTGTATAAAATATATTACCATATATGTTAGTCTCGCCATATGT
>NW_003547543.1:7698-8904 GCF_000090795.2 Amphimedon queenslandica | reverse complement strand
TACAAATTTCATCAGTCAATGCTGGTTAGTCTATTTTTGGTTGGATCAGCACTGTTACTATAGTCATATATTGACACTATTGATTCCCTAATAGATCTACTGCTGAATTTTAAACATGGAATCAGCAATTAATCATTTCCTGCCTGCACATGATGAAGCTTGATGCATGAAGTACTAATTTGCGATCTTTTCCTGGGCTTATGCTGCTCTTGGAATGCTAATATTACTACATTATGTTGTGTTAATTTTAACACTTGGAATGTTAATTCCAACTTCCAGGTGTATCTGCATTTTACAATTAATCTATCTTACAAATTAATAATCATTCAATATAATATTATAAATATAATACATAGTAAGCATGCATTGTAGTGGCTCTTGTTGTGCTAATTAGTTGATACACATTTCAGTATTCAGTTTATCATAGTGGTAAAGAATCTATACACAAGATACCTATCACACCATTGTTAGCACATTACAAATAGACTAAATACGTAGACAGTGGCTTTTAACTGGAGCTAGCTATTGTTGACAAAATCATTCAAAAAACTGATAACTGACTGTAGTAACTGCCCTATATCTTTAAAATGGATTTCCATACTGATGGTAACTATTCTTTTCCCGACGACTTCAATAGCAGCTGCACTTACTGTTGAATTCATAGAGCATTGGTTGCTAATGGTACTGATTGTCCTCATTGCTACTCTCATTCAATCCTTAAAGGTTCCATCTACAATGCTCTTTACTTCCCTAATTATCATACACCTTATAATATCTGTCCTGTTTATTCTGCTTTGGATCATATCAGCAGCAAGTGAAGAATGGATCTATGGAACAACAATAGAACAAAAAATAGCAGCTTGTACATTTCATGGTTGTGTCCTCAACTATGGAATATAGATTATTTTTGGTACAATAACGGCTATGTCTGTTGATCGCTGTATCTTTATTGTCAAACCTAACTTTACAAGAGATTTATGAAACTGAAGGTAACTCTATGCTTTGATTTGAGTAATAGCTTTAATTCTTGATACTGCACCACTTTATGGTTTTGGAGAGGTTACATATGGAGCTTGTGTACTACGATTTGAAGGTGAAATCATTTACGTTGTCATCACGACACTTTTCATCATGTAAATATGTGTCATCATTGTCACCTCAACTTGGACCTATTGCTTCACTCGTAAGTTCATTCAAGAACACTCT
>NW_003547543.1:1776-6612 GCF_000090795.2 Amphimedon queenslandica | reverse complement strand
GCATGCATGGACAATAAATAATCCTGACAACTAGATAATACTAAAATCATGTGGCCTACAAAAATTCTAAATTAGAAAGACTGATGCTTAACATCATTAATCAGCTAAGGCAGCATCAAAAAGAGACTGAACAATGTCATGATGAGGGTAACCAGAGACATTTTCATGGAATAAGCAGAGGACGGAGGTGTAGTTTTATCTTCACATTTGGGTAGAAAGGTACTCCTCTCACTAAGGCCTTTCTTCCCTAGTATATCAGTGACAGAATCAATGCCACTACAGTAAGCAGCATGAACAGTTCCAGTAGAATAGATCATGACACCTTCACCACTGAAGCATAATCTTCCCTCTGGTACAGCAAGGTTTTCCAGGGAAAGTACTCCTTCAGCTGTGAGAAATAATAGCAGAATCCAGAGCATCTTTATGTTTGGATGTTACACAATTCAGATTAGTAGCAATAGAAGCACTTCCAACTGGATGTATTGATCTTATTCATGATAACAGTTTTATACCAATGGATCCTAATAGCTGATAGTTATAATAACCTAGCTTCTGTTCATACATAGATCTATACCTGCTACAGGAAGTGCCCTCCATTTACATGAAGAGTGTTCCATGATCCAGTGGGCTGTAATGGAACAGTGTTGATTCAATTATGTTATTCTTATGAATTTATTTGAAACTATTATGACCATCTATTTTGTTTTTTCCCATTATTTAAGTTTTTTTTTACATTAAAGGACACAATAAATGCAGCTAAAGAGAGTCTGTCTTTGTACTAGCAAGAAATATACTAGTCTCGCCATGCCCCTTCACTACCTGCGAAGGGACGTGGCGAGACTAGAAATATACATAGGTGTAGGAATGATTAACCACAAAAGTTAGGAGGGAGTTGAACGTAAAAAACATGTGAACATGTACTGCATATCTGATTTATGTCATATTTTTATTATTGCTACATTAATTCACACTATATGCACATTCAAATTAAGCTACTAATAATAATAACCTACTAGTAACTTGAAGTTAAGGCATGTAATGGTGATTTCTTGTTGCTCATCTACCAAAATTTGGGCAACTAAAAATATTTGTGGTTGCAAATGAGGACAATTCTATTTAGTGCATGCTTCTGTATAATGTGTGACATGCCAACCACATAATAGCATTGCTGTGTTGTGAAGCATGGAGTAAAGCAGCCCATTGTCTGAGAGAGTGATTGTAAAACTCTAAGTACAATTATCCATGAAATCAGAGTATTTGCATGTTATAGATTATGTATTATACTCTATTGTGAGCTTTATTATTGACACTTGATTGGTTGATACATGGACTAAATGGATCAGAAAATACTTAGAATGTTAACTTTGCATGCATTATATAGAACTATAATCATGAACAATAACCTTGCAGAGCAGCATATGTTGTGCGCATGATATAATTCTTACAAACTCCTTTTTAAAAACACCCATTTAATTCAAAAGGACAAAAAAGCAACTAAAAATATATCTAGAAACAGAATAGAAAAAGTATAGTGTAACAATGGCCTAAAAATTAAAGAACAACATCAAAAGTTGGACTATATATTGTGTTTAGTCAAATGCAGCAAAAAGAGTAGCAAAGAAGAGTGCTATGATGAGGCTAATCAGAGAAGTGTTGCTCACAGAATAAGCAGAGGAAGGAGGCGCTGTAGTTGTTGGAGTAGGGCTTGGTTTTTGAGATGGTGGCATTGTAGCTTCATCTTCACATTTGGGTAGAAAACTACTCCCCTCACTAAGGCCTTTCTTTACTAGTATATCAGTCGCAGAATCAATGCCACTGCAGTAGGCAGCATGAACAGTTCCAGTAGAATAGACCATGACACCTTCACCACTGAAGTATAACCTTCCTTCTGGTACAGCAAGGTTTTCTTTCTCTTCAAGAGTTAGATTTAGTGGGATGTTGGAAAACATGCCCCGATAAAACTCATCATTATACCAGTCGTAATATTCAATGTCAGTAGCATTGGGAATATCACTACCATACCAAAGTCGCATCACATCCATAATTTCATTGTAGATTTCATCCTTAGTGAGACCCGATACTCTTTTAGCTTCATCACCAGCTAAAGGAACTAGGCATATTGCAGTTTCTACCTGGACTCCCATAAAACTTACATTTCTTATTCTCCCTCCAATTCTCTCGCTGTTTGCTTCCAATATTTTTATATTAGTTATCCCACTGTCGTGCAGTGTTCTCGCAGCAGTGATGCCTGCCATTCCAGCTCCAAGTATCAGGACTTCGGCATCTTTTTGAGCAGGACATTCCATGGAAAGTACTCCTTCAGCTACAAGGAACAATAATGCAATCCAGAACATCTTCATCTTCTAGGTGGATATATCTAGAGGGCGCAACTAATTAACTTTCACGGTCAGAGCTATGAATAATCATTTATTCAATAGGTTATAATAGGAGTACTATACTACTCATGCATGGAATCATCAGCCAGTAATTCTGAGCAACACTAACTCCATGAAATTGCTGATGATATATCTTGTGTTCAGTTTCTCATTCACTCAGTGTGATGGTGATAAAATCAACGTGGACAATCAAGATGGTGAATTCCATCAAAGTTCTTTATCAAATGTAATATACATGCATGTTTATATGCCCACAAGTTTAATGCAGTGACATTAAACCATTAGCCTCTTCCCAATAGCATTAATGTATCTATAGTAATAGTCTAAGTAGACTATAGATCTATTTAGCTTATTCATGCTTTGAGCTTTAATGATAGTCATGTACCCTATAGGGACTGGGCTAATCTGACAGCCTATGACACAGATAATCACTGATGTACAACGTACTACATCTATCAATCAAACAAAAGGTGCTGCATTTATAACTTAAATTGTTTTATTACCATGCAGGAGCTATTGATAAAACAAAAGCAATCATTTTGTACTCTAAAATCAACATTACTCATCTTTTACTGGTGTACATGTATAGCATAAACTCCCACATGACAAAAAAGTAACAACATTGGATTAGTCATTGTAAAAAAATACTCAGCTACAGTAAGTCCACTTTGCATAGAGCTACTACAGACTAGGTTATACAGATGTCATAATGAAAAAGAATAACCAGATTAGCTGTTACTACAGGTACACATACATGGATGTAGGTGTACTATATTAAATTAGTCCCCACACTAAGTGGCAGGACTTCAAAGACATTACTGTGCCAACCAACACATGCGTATGGGAAATTTTAATGGCCCAAAATTTTCACGGATCCGTCCAAAAATCAATTTCATGGCTTTAATTTTCGTGGTTTTCTATATTTTGGCCATCTTAAACTGTATAGAATCAATTTTTGCAGATTTTATTTTCGTGGGTTTTGAAAAAAAAAAACATGAGATCCACGAAAATTTTCCACTATACGGTATATAGCTAGAAAGGCTTACATACATGTATGTACATACACTGATAATAATAATAATAATAATAATAGTAATAATAATAGATTACATTTATTTGATATACTGAAAGTCAAGGGATAAGTTAACAGAAAATAATGAAGAGGAGGAGGAGGAGAAGGAGGTTATTATTTTATTTCATTTCCTTCTGGATCTTGTTGATGATACCAGTGGTGTCACTAAAGTAACGTCGCCTTCTTTTCGGACGAGCTGTTCTTTAAATTTAGAAACCGAATCTTCAAATACTTGATTAGCTTTGGACTGAGCCTTCTTGGATAAATGTGGCTGAGAAAGAGAAGAGAGAGAGAGAAATGAAGATGATAGAAGATAAGGTTTACCATTAATCCTTTTAAGAATTCATCAATAGCTCCACTTAACATGCCCTAAAAAAGAGAAACAGTATACAATTGTAAATTCTAATTGGTATATATATGCATGTAATATACACAATGCTATACTATAATTTTAAAGAAGCTATGATAAGTCTTCCAGCATTAATACCCTCCAACTCTGCCATCCTTTTTTTGCTTTAGTTACATGTACATGTATATGTACCTCAACTACTTTATCTTCATCCACTGGTGAGCCTGTCTTTGATACCATTGAGAGCTTTACTCTATTGACAAAGGAAATGATAATGTGAATATACTGTATACTGTATGAAAGAAGTAGTGTTGTTTTGGTTAATTAAAACTAAAACTAAAACTAAAACTAAAACTAAAACTAAAACTACAACTAAAACTAATACTACTTGACTTTTGGTTACTAAAACTAAAACTAAACTATTTTATTTTGAATACTAAAACTAATACTAATACTAAAATTATCATGCCTACCAAAACAACACTGGAAAGAAGCTTCCTCCCTTCCTTCCTCCCTCCCTCTCAGTCTCTCTCTCTCCTTCCCCCCTCCCTCTCTCTCTCTCTTACTCTTCTAGTTGCTTTGGTTTTCTCTTGGCAGTAGTTGAGGCAGGAACAGTTCTGTTTGGTAATAAAAACAAGAACAATAAAAATTTCATGAGTAAATCATGACAGACATAAGTGTACTATATATCATTTATGTTATTGCATAGACATTGCTGACTATTAAAAAAACATGTACATGTACATGCATCCCATGAAGTTAAAGCATGACCCCAGTACAATAACTCTCAAGACCACAAGAATTTAAAGTCATCATTTCAGTACCACATGTATTGTTAATGTATAGTGTATGTACATGTAAAGCCCAACATAGACTATGCATGCAACACAGTATTATACAGGAGTCAATGGAGCTTGCAAGTTGTAAAGGCCTCCATACTAGCCTGCAATGTGTTGCTAGCAACATCTGTGGTTACTTTGATCTTGTAAGCAACATGTTGCCAGATGGTTACTTTGATC
>NW_003547543.1:0-1669 GCF_000090795.2 Amphimedon queenslandica | reverse complement strand
TTTATGAATTTTAAAAGTTGCTCAAAAACTGGGCCAAAGTCCCTGTACTATAGTACAGGGTCACTAGCCAAATTTGCCAAAAATGAAAAGGAGAGAATTCTCCAATTTTAATTTTTTTCTTGATACATGCATGTTCTTATAAGTACATTCACTACATTGGATAGAAAGTTTGAGCTGATTCTGATCAAAATTAGATTTATTATGAATTTTTAAAGTTGCTCCAAAATCAAGTTGTACCACTTTAGCACAGGGTCATTAGCCAAGTTTTCCCAAAAATAAAAAGGCGAGAATTCTCAATTTTAATATTTACAATAATAATACATAACTCCAAAACTGAAGAAGTTTTACTGCTAGATTACTCACGATCTTAATCTTGTTGACATAGCAACTGAAGGAGGAGGCTCCGCCTCTTTTTCAATTTCCTACAACCGAAAATTAAAGTATTAAAAATTAAAATTAAAAAGAAATATTAAAGTACATGTATGATAATACTTCACTAAAACTAATCATAAAAATATAATATTAATAAATGTATTTAATAAACAATAAACAACAATAATTCAACTTTTAATTCTCCCTTTTTCTCTTTATTATAATGTACATGTACATGTATTTAAATATTATTATTATTATTATTATTTTACCAGGTGGTTCTCTTTTTCATTTTCTTCTTGTGCTACTGAGAATTCTTTCATTTTATCAACTCTCTACATGTGGAAATATCACATTAATATATTAGCCACACCCACTAATTAAGGACGTACCAATGATTGCATGGCTGATTCCATATCACCTCCTCTAACTAATTAATAAAATAAATAAAAATTAATTATTAAAAAACAAATAAAATAAAAATAAAATAAAAATTAATTAATAATAAACAAAATAAAATAAAAACTAAATAAAATAATCAATATCATTAGTAGCTTACGTAAAAATTCTGATAGTTCCATGTTCCATATTTCCTAAAGTAATAAAATAATTTAAAAACCCAGAATTATGACAATCGTCAACAATATAACGAATTAGTACATGTACATCACATGGACATGTGATTAGAGTCATTAGAGTAATTAGAATCAAATTTTTTGGTGAATCCCCAGGGGGTCAAATTTTGATGAATCCCTAAATTTTTAGTGACTGGCTGGTTTTAATTTGGGAAACTTGTGACAATGTGCCGTTGAGCATGGTTTGAAATAGTAGGCTTTATTATGGCTATCAAAATGATAAATTTTCCAAAATTATTCTCCTCCAAAATTACATGAACATGAACATGCACCAGCTATATGGTGCTTACTGGAGGAAAAGACGATTTGTCCGGTAACTGTCTAACACACTTTAGAGCCTCTCTCTCGTACCTTTTAATGGCCAGATCTATTGTACGTGGCACTAATAACAAAAAAGAGTATATTTAGATTAAAAATAAATAAATAAACCAATCATCACTGACTCTGTGCTTGCAAGTCTCTTATGACAAAGTTCAGTAGATTTTTGGGCGTCACTTCTGCTATCTCGCTCGCCTTCTCTGATGCATTTTCATTCTTTTTCTTTCTCGCGGCTCTCCTGGTTCGAGGCATTTTCTTCTAATTTTTTTTTCTTAGTTTTTCTAAAAGGAAAGTAATAATTTTTCCCGCCAAACGTTAATTTAGATTACCCTGCAACGCTAAAT
>NW_003547542.1:16077-17020 GCF_000090795.2 Amphimedon queenslandica | reverse complement strand
TTCAGATCATGCATACAATTACATTATTAATACTGTGTAGCTCATTTGGTGCTCTAAAACTAGTGGTTTTGCATCAAATATGCCTAAATATAATTTGAGGTCTCTTAATTTGGGGATTTACTATCTTGCCTTTTCTTTAAGCACTCTCAGCTTTTCTTGAGGCTACTTCTTGCCCAAAATCTTACTAAAATGCTTCAAAAGCAGGCCATTTTGGCATTTTTTTCAGTATCAAGTGCTCACAATGGAATCTGCCCATTGCAATTATTATTGGCGGTTTTATTCTGAACTGTAAATCACCAAATTTACACAAATGTAATTCTTCACCAAACTTTCTGGCTATATAGTATTAAATTATTACGTTTAATTATATTATCTTATAGTCAAAATTGTATATATTTTTTTCTGATTTTTGTTTAGTTGATCGACTTCCTTATCCATATGCATAATACCAGTACAGTTGTAATGGTCTTGGCTGGACCAATCCATGATCTGGTGTCAAGGGAGCATTCATATTAACTTCTTAAACGTTAACGAAGGGCTACAATGGGGATTAAAAGATTGCAACAACACCTCATTCATTTGGCTATCTATACTCCACTTAACCAATAGTAACTAATGTACAAACACTTTAAATGATTTTTATGTTATATTCGGAGCATTGCTCATCACTTTCTGTTAAATTTTATAAATTAAAATAATTGTCCATAGTTGAGCCACACCCACTCCGTAATTTTTTGAGACATTGTGTCTAAAAGCACTCTTTCCTTGACTACTGTTTAAAATAGCATGCTGTGGATATGGTCCGTCAGTGTTTGATCAAAGAAATTTGATTATTTATGACTAGTTATGTACTCTGTCTCTTGTTCTTTTTATTGTGCATGTGCATACATTCGTTGAATTTAAAAAATGATGGAAACTAGAAATAAAAAAATTAAAAAAACAT
>NW_003547542.1:12137-14801 GCF_000090795.2 Amphimedon queenslandica | reverse complement strand
CAGACATACCCATGTCTTCCCACTGTGAGTAGTGTGTGTATTCTGTATCCCCTGATCTTGTTTATGTGTGATGTGGTATGGACTGTGTGCATGGTGTTTGATTACTAGAGGACCAGCGTAGTCCACTCCAATGGCTGAAAAGGGAGTGGTCTCTCTCACCCGATAATCTGGTAGCAGAGGTGGTGATGGTGCCTTGTAAGATGAGGATGCATATCTCCTACATACCACACACCGATTAATGATCTGTCTCACTAAAGATCTCCCTTGAGGAATCCAAAAGCGGCTTCTTAATTCAGTGAGGGTGTCCTTTAATCCAGAATGACTAACTCTATGGTGAGCTCTCTGCAGTACAATCAGTAGACTGAAATGGTGGTCCTTAGGCAGTATAATAGGATAGCAAGTGCTATAGGATAGCTTCGCATTCTCCAATCTTTCTTTACATCTCCATACACCTTGATCATCTAGAAATAGTCTGAACTGCGGCATCCACTCCTTCTTCATTCTTCTTTGTTGGGTCTCCTGAATCCACAATAATTCAGCTCTACTCCTCAACTCTTCACTGACTACAGGACTCTTTTTACCATTTCTTCCTTCAGGACCAGTACAGTATTCAGTAACTCCATTCTTGAGGATACCTAAAAATAACAAAACATACGCTGTGCTATTAATGAGCCTCTCATAAGTACTAAATCGGTTAATATCAATTACTGCACCAATGCTTCTCTCTTCTCTCAAACAATGTGAACGTTAACGTGTCTCTATCACAAGATCTCAGTTCTTCTAAACACTCTGAAGGCAAGGCTGTGTCTGGATTGAAAACATCTTGCTTTCCCCTTGAGCCAAGTGCAGGGCCCATGTAACCACTCTGGCATCTTCTGTAGCTCTCTGAGGGTAGTACCACGTGATGGTAGGTCTGCTGGATTGTCTTCTCCTCGACAGTGATTCCAACACTGCTCTCCTATCTTCTCTCTGATTTCCATTACGCGATGCTGAACAAAAGGCTTCCAGTTTTTGTCAGGTCCTCGAATCCAGTGTAAAACAATAGAGGAATCTGTAAAACATTTACACTCACTCGCTACACATCCAAAAATTTCTTTAACATTTGCTATGAGTCTAGACAGTAAAATCGCACCCAATAATTCTAATCTAGGAATAGTCTGCGCTTGTGCTGATGCAACTCTCGTTTTTGAGGCTACAAGACTACAGTCTTGGTTTTGATGTTGTAAATAGACCACAGCAGCAAAAGCCTTTATAGAGGCATCACAAAATCCGATCAGTCTAAATCCTTCGTTCACTGTAGGCAGATAGCATCTAGGTATCCTCAATGATTCCTCCATTTGCAATCCATTCAACAGGTCTTTCCATTTTCTTTGAAGATCTTCTCCTAGTACTTCATCCTAGGTCACCTTACTCTAACACAATTCTTGAAAGAACATCTTAAAAGGTATCACAACTGGTGATAAGATTCCCAAAGGATCAAAAATCTTACTGACAAGACTGATAATGTTACGTTTCGTGGGCTCCATTCACGATGCTTCATTAAATATACACTTCACATTAAATATCAACGCATCCATGTCAACATCCCAAATAATCCCTAATATCTTATGCTCCCCCTTGAACAATTGAGTCAGTCCATCACCCAAGGTAGATTGAGTTTAAGATTCATCAGCTCCTGTCTTCTCCTTGCATTGCTCCATCTCATCAATCTTTCCTTGTAAAACTTGGCAGTTAGTAGTAAACTTTCTGAGATTAAATCCACCATTAGAAAATATAGCCTTTGATTCTTGATACAACTTCAAGGCTTCTGACTCGCTCTGTGCCCCCATTATGATATCATCAACATAAATTGACTCTCTAATTTTACGTACAGTCTCCTTGTGTGTATTCTCAAATTGCTCCAAATGACAACCAATCATCGCGTTCAACAGGTAGGGGCTAGGGGCTACCCCATATACCACTCTTGTAAACTTCAGAATCTGAAGCTCTGGAACATTGCGTGAATGTCCTTAAACCAAAAATCAAAAAACATCTTGGTCAGGCTTGGCCACTTGTATCATCAAAAATGCCTTCTCTATATCTGAGGCTAAAGCTACTGGATAGGCCCGAAATCTCACTAAAATCTCAAATATCTTCCTGTGAAGTGAAGGTCCAGTATGAAGGCAATCATTTAAAGATGGGCTGTCAGCCTTGGCTGTGGCATTGTAAACGATGCGAACTTTCGTGGTACTCTTATCACGGCGTATTACAGCTTGATGAGGCATATAATGCACTCACTGGGCTAATCATACTATCATCTACTGGTACTACTATGCCTAAATCAAGCTGTTCTCTAATAATAGCGTCATATTTCTCTAATAAATCTGGCGTGTCTTTCAATCTCTTAAAAAGGCTGTTCAGTCTGCACAGGCTCAATCGAAAATTATTACTCAATGGAAGGCACGAATCCTTCCATGGCAAGGCTACTACATATCTTCCATCTTGAAAACTGACATGATTCTTAAACTGTCCTTGCACAAGTGATTCGTTCTCTGTAATACCCAGAGACTTTATATCCCAGAAGGCACGTAATTCCTTCTCTAATTGCGTATTCGAGCACAATCCGTCTACACGTAATACGTGGGTTAGGAACGTGGAGCATAATGCAGAAGCTTCCTTCACCTG
>NW_003547542.1:9887-11609 GCF_000090795.2 Amphimedon queenslandica | reverse complement strand
TAAAAGTACAGTGTTACTGCCCTGTACAAAAAAGGTACTAGAGTTCTGAGGGGGTTCAAAGGCAGGCGTTTTGGGATTTAAAGTACTAGATGCACCATTCTTTTTATTAGTACTACTGCTAGAGGTACTATCTTTACTCTCATTCCATGTTCCACAAATACTACTATGATGTTGCCCTCTGCAACTGTTACATTTATGGGAAGAACGACAATATCGACCATTGTGGCTACAGTGGAGGCATACAAAACATCTACCACTAGTTCTAATTATTCTCTTGCGCTCATCAACTGAAACCACTGTCTTACAATTAACTGGTGCATGCCCCTCCAACCCACAATAACAACAGCAGTACTAGAAAAGGTCTTCATTGTAGGGGACTCTCTACTATGTTTAGGGAAAAAAAATCAGATTTATTGTTATGCACGTTAGCTCTCTCTCTGGCTTCCAACTCCTCCAAAAACACTTCAATAATTTTAGTTAATTGCCACTCATAGGTACTCTTCTAGTTATAATAAGTCTAAGCTCTGAGGGCATTTTTTTCACAAACACAGGGATCAATAATGCTCCATAGGCTTCTGGTTTCACTCCAAGGGCATCCAAACTCCTATTGCTCAACTCAGTTTTGTCATAGAGCCGTCTCAATTCAATAAGGTGATGCTCAGATACTACAGGCTCAAGGCTCATTAAAGTGTCCATATGGGCAGCTATAATTCTCTCCTTGTCTTTAAATCTACGTTGGAGAAGGTCAACAGCAGATGTATAATTGGCATCAGTCAATGGCATGCCTGCAATGGCCTCTTGGGCCTTGCCTATCAGTAATGATTGCAAATATGAAAATTTTTCTATATTAGACAAATGGATTTTATCATGCACTGCAGCCTTTTACATGTTCCAAAAGGGACTCCACCCTGTGAGGTTACCATTAAAGGGCTTTAGAGTGAGTTTAGGCAACTTTGTTCTATTAGTAGGATCGACCGTTGGCACAGCTGCACTAGGCAGCGACCCAACTGAAGGAGTATGTGATATACTTGCAAGAACATACTTGCAAGAACGTGCTCAACCTTTGCCATAGCAGCAAACAATTCATCATTAATTCGTTCCGAGGCTTCTATCTCTGTGGCAACATCGCCTGGATCAATATGTGGCATTATATCTTCTTCTAGCTTGTTGAGCTTAGCATGAGTCTCCTGTAACCCTCTCTTGAGCTGCTCTAATCTAAGAGCATCCACGCTTGTGGGATTAGAAAAGGTATCATCTGCTTCTTTTATTCTCCGAGTTGCCACAGACCTGTGGCCTCACCGCTGTCTCTTCAATTGGTCTGGATCAGTCATTGATGTAACAGACACTCCTAACTATCTGATAACTAAACTTTATTCTTAATCAACACGAAACTCAACTGAGCTCAAAAACAAAAACTAAGAAAACTCACAAAACAACACACTTATATAGATCTTATAAATGTCCAGAAGGTTCTATAACATACAAGAATACTTTACATGATTGTTCTAGAATATACTTAAATACACACATAACATATAATTACAATAGTCCACAGAGAGTTCCGGATCCATTTAGAAACAACTTCTTACAATTGATGCTATAAAAGGAATATCAAGGCTATTGAGCTGTAAGGCTTTTTCAACAATGACTTATAAATTGTGTGGTTTCTGAAACTGACCACAACTTACTACGTGGGGCAGCTGCGCAATGCTAATATGAAAA
>NW_003547542.1:6395-9877 GCF_000090795.2 Amphimedon queenslandica | reverse complement strand
AATTGTAAAAAATAATGATATTTTATGTACATGTAAAGCTTACATTAACCCCATACTTTCAAATTGCAAAAACGCGCATTTATCTGGTGGACTAGTGACAATGGTGTACAGCACATACAAACAACTGAGGACTTTCATTCCTTTTGTAAGTTTTTGAGTAAGTATTCACGACTAATTTTACTGTAGCACTTGGGTACAAATCTACAAGTATTGTCCAGCTCATGAGAGAAGAGGGACTGGATGTCAAAGTCTCAGGTGTGAGCAAACTGATTAAGAAATACATGGAAACTGGTTCAATCACTCGAAGGCCAGGTTTGTCAGTATTAATTCCACTACTCTCCTCTTTATTTTGACAATATAGGATCTGGAAGACCTTCAAAAGTAACCAGAGAAGTTTTAAAGATAATAGAGGACCACACGTGATCAAGATGGCTACCTGTTTTTAGGCTCTGTTTAAGCCTTCTCTTCCTTTGTCTTTGTGCCGGTTTAGTTAATTTCTAGCCGGCCACATAATCAGGTATTTATCCCTGCTATTCATTTGTGTTCTCCGTCCCCTCTCCTGTAGCCAAATCGTTACTTCTTGGAATCACGTGTCCTCACTGCCAGTCAGCTCTGCAGTATGCCACCCAAGCTGAAGTCAAAGTCGGGTACTACAGCTACTGGTAATAAACAAACCAGTACATCAAAAGGGAAAGATAGTGGTTCTTCTGGTGTCTCAGGTGCCCAATCTGGGTCTCATAGTACTGTGAACTGTGTATGTGGTTCACCTATTGACTCAGGGCATATGGTCGAGTGTGAGTCATGTTCGTGTTGGTCACATGTGCAGTGTATTGGTCTTTCGCCCTCATGTGCCTCAACCTATCCGTATATATGTCCATTCTGTGTAAGACTTCTTGTGACTAATCTTAGTGAATTGCGTTCTGAGGTTGCATTTCTTCGAAACAAGATTGAATCAATTGAATCATCTTTTTCTACCACATCTACATCATCTATCTCCTCCGAGATTGAAAGTATTAATGACCAACTGAGGCTCCTATCATCTAGAGTTGACTCTTCTCCAGACACCAGCCAGACTCAGACAAATACTTCTGAAACACCATCCAGACCAGTATCGAATCACACTGTCAATCACGATGGTAGTCGTAGGGGAAATCTAGTCATTACAGGTTTACCGGAATGTCCACAAGGTACAACAAGAGTTGATCGGTTTCTTAAAGATCAAGAAACTGTTGCCTCCATCCTGTCTACTGTTTCTCCGTCAGTTAATTCCCAGTCTGTCAAAGATCTTTTCCGTTTAGGAAGGTACCGTCCTGATCAATCTAGACCAATCCTCGTGAAATTTTTTCGTTCCTGGGATGCTACTGTTGTTCTCCGCAATAAGTCAAAATTGGCCGATTCTCCCAATATTTCTATCAGACCAGATCTCTCTCCTTCTCAAAAGACTGCTCGTTCCCTGTTGCTTAGGGAGCGTAGAACCTTAATGACGTCTGGTAACAATGCTGGTGACATCAAGATTCGTGGTAATAAGATTTTTCTACGAGACTCTCTCTATGGGGAGGTAAACAATAACTCATTTGTACGGGCTCTTGCTCCTGGTGACTCTGACACGTCTAACACGACTGATTCTGCTACGGTATCATCTACTTTACCTCCTTCTCGTGTATCACCTCCTGTTACTCCTTCCCCACCTACTGTCACCCCTCCGTCTTTCCAGTAGCTTCGCCCACGCCCATCCTCATGGGCCTCTGGAATGCCCGTAGCCTTAATCGTAAGTTGTCCTTTTTGCAATCGTTGGTCTACTCAAAATCCTATGGTATTTTTTGTATTACTGAGTCATGGTTGTCTAAATTTGTTTATGATAATGAAATCCTGCCATATGGGTATACTATTTACAGATGTGACAGAGGATCCCGTGGGGGGGGGCGTGGTTGTTGCTGTGGCTGATACAATTCCTTCCCAACTTATTCCTAATCAAGTCGATGTGGAGATGGTTTCTGTTGAACTGATTGATTTGAACTTGGTTGTTTCTTGTATATACATTGCACCTAACAGTTGTGATACCTATCGCAACCTTGTGTTATCATCAATTTCCTCTGTTGTCTCAGGTGGTCACCGTGTCATAATTACAGGTGACTTCAACTCCCCTGATATTAATTGGTTATCATTATCTGCTACTACTCCCTTTTCTAACTCACTTTGTGACCTTGTTTTTTCTCTTAATCTAAAACAGTTAGTTTTGTGTCCAACTCATGTTCATAGTAATACGCTGGACTTAGTTTTTACCGATTCCCCAGAGTTTCTTAGTGATGTTTCAGTTGATTCTCTCTCTTGCTCTTCATACTCTGATCACTTTCTCCTATCTATTTTTATTAGAGGGTGTAGCCAGTCGCATGTTCGGTCACCTAAACCCAATGGTAGAGTTCTTCTCTACTCTAAAGCTGATGTGGATGGTCTATACTCATTCTTAGAGTGCACTGATTTCATGTCCCAGTTTAAATATGGAGACATTAACTCTATGTGGTCTACACTGCAGGGGGCTATTGTGGAGGCGTGTAATCTCTTCATTCCTTCTCGTAGTATTGTCAAAAGATCTTATCCTGTGTGGTTCACCCCAAATATAATTCATCAGTTAAAGTGTGCTAGAACTCTCAGGAGGAGGCTGAGACGAGGCTCTAATACATCCACTATTACTCAGCGCTTGCTGGCTATTGAACATTCACTAGCTATTCTTATACCAGAAGCAAAACAGATCTATGAGTCCACTTTAGTAATTGATTTTCGAGTGAATCCCAGGGTTGTGTATAATTATGTGAGGCATCTTTCTGCCTCTTCTAATATTCCTGTAGTCATACATCATAAAAATTGCTCTACTTCAGACATCTCAGTTAAGGTCAATTTATTCAATTCTTTTATTAACTCTGTTTTTACTCAGAGTCATTTTACACTCCCCTCTCTTGACCATATGCCTACCCCTTCTGCTCAATTGTCATCTATTGAAGTTACTACCTCTGATGTATTTGAGGCTTTGTCTAAACTAGACTGTTCTAAGGCTGTTGGGCTTGACTGTATTAGTGGCAAATTTTTGAAGATGTGTGCTGGGTCCCTTTCTGCTCCAGTTACTGTTGTTTTTAGAGAGTGCTTACAGTACGGCTGCCTTCCTGATGAGTGGAAGATCCATAAGATTGTTCCAATCTTTAAGTCCGGTGATCCTAGTGATGTTGAGAACTATAGGCCAATATCTCTTCTGAGCATTCTATCCAAGGTCCTGGAATCAATTGTATACAAAAAAGTAATCATGTTTGTTCGATCCTCTCTCAGTCATAGTCAATTTGGCTTTTTGGCTAACCGTTCCTCAGTATCCCAGTTGCTGCTCTCTTTTGACAAGATAATGAGTCATTGTGATCGTGGTTTGCCTACTGACATGGTCTATTTTGACTTTAAGAAGGCATTCGATTCGGTCTCGCACTCGATTCTTCTCTACA
>NW_003547542.1:4031-6375 GCF_000090795.2 Amphimedon queenslandica | reverse complement strand
GATCTTCCAACATGTATTTCACACTCATCCATGCTCCTATTTGCAGACGATTCTAAACTTCAAAGTGTCATCCGTAGCCCGTCTGATTCATTGTCACTCCAGTCTGACATAGACGCATTGGTCTCATGGACTCATTCGAATTCCCTGTTTATCAACCCACGTAAGTGTGCTGTCATGAGATTTTCCTTTAATGAGTGTAGCTCTCCAGTCTACTGTGTGGGTGGTGATCAGATCTCTGTTCCTCTATGTCATCGTGATCTTGGCATAATCGTTTGTGGTGATTTATCATGGGCTAGTCATTATGACTCCATCTGCTCCAAAGCCTACAGTTCTCTGTATTTAATTCGTAGAACTTTCTCTACCTCTCTCAACTGTGTCATCAAAAAGCAGCTATACCTATCTATGGTACGATCCAAGTTGTGTTACGCCTCACAGTTGTGGCGTCCACAGTTAAAGAAGCATATCTTATTATTAGAGAGAGTACAGCGTAGAGCATCGAAGTATGTGTTAGGTGATTATACCTCTTTATACAGAGACAGGTTGATACAGCTCTCCCTATTCCCATTAATGTATTGGCTCGAACTACTTGACATTATGTATCTTGTTAAGTCTCTCAAGTTCCCATCGGACAACATGTCCATACTGGAATTCGTCTCATTCAATGATTCTGCCACAAGGTCATCAGCCTCTCATAAGCTCAAGCACAATTTCTGCCGTACTTCTAGGTCACGTCATTCATACTTTAACAGGATTGTGAGACTGTGGAATAAACTACCCCAAATAGACCTTACTGAATCTCTGGCTACCATCAAAACTAAACTATGTATATTTCTCTGGAATCATTTTCTAGAGAACTTTGATTCAGCAAATCCATGTACTTTTCATTTTCTCTGCCCTTGTTCTTCCTGTCTTTATTAGTTGTTTACATTATTATTAATTTATGTGTGTGTATAGTTGTTTTTTTCTTTTATTTTATTTATTTTTTCTCTCCCTCTTTCTTTCTCCTCTCTCCTTGTTTGTACTTATGGCTACTCTAAATTTTTTGGAGTCAGACCCTCGACACTATCTAAATTCTATCTTCTCCTTGTCTATGTTTCTATCCCTGTTTTTTGTGTGTTGTTAAGCTATGATAATAATAATAATAATAATAATAATAATAATTTATGAGATAAGTTCAGTAAAAATAATGGCTTCTAAGTTTACTTCTCCGAGTTCTTTCTCTTCTTCTGTACCAGTAGATCCTCTGAATCAACTGACAAGTATATTCAATTGTTTATTTTTTATTAAATGACATTATTTAATAGTGGCTGATCTACCTGAGGTACTTCAATTACTCAAAAGATATGGTTATTTGGGAGTCGGTTACTATGATCTTGGTCTTAATCTTGGTCTGTCCACTGCTTCACTGGATGCTATTAAAGAGAATGAAAGACGTTTTAGCATGTCTTCGTGATTGTCTTAAAGTATGGTTAGGCAAAGGCCACAAAGCTGATATTGTTCAGGAGATTAAAGATGACGATCGTACTATCTATTCATTGGTATCAGCATTAAAGAGGATAGGAGAGAACGGAGTAGCTAATGCAATACATATGGAGAGTGAGTTTAATCATAGACCCTTTAGTCTATCATTTAATGAAAATGAGTATCTTATTGTATTTGTTTATTTATCTGTTTAGAGCATCTTGCTTGTAGAATTCTTGATAATTATTCCTCAAACCAATCTCTACTGTCTGTATTACCTGAGCTGGCTATACCTTTTTATGAAGCAAAACTGATAAATCAGACAATTTTTCAACCTTATAGAGGAGGAGAAGTAGTACTGGATCAAATAAAAACAGCAGTTTGTGCTGATTATAGAAACCTTGAGGCATTTGCTGATATTTTGTGTAAATTTACAGCCACTGCTGAGATAGGAGTTGCTATCATGAGAGACTACAGTAAGTACATGTATAGTCCTTTTTCACTAACGCCTTTTAATCATATTCATATTTTACACTACACCCACATTTAATTTCATAGCCATTTTGGGTGGCAAGATGGCATGGTGGAGATGGCAGAATGGAGTGAATCGAAGGAAAACTCACTTTCTAGAGCTAGTTTAGATGATCTAGCTATATCAATAGAAAGCCAAGGAACTGTCTTAACAATTATATGATTCCTGGATTAATAGACACTGGCAGTAAAGTGTAGGAGCAGCAAAAGCTCACTACAGTGAGTTGCTGCATCCAAGTATTTGTTGTTTCTAAGTATTAGAGTTGGTAATGTTGTTATTTTATACTTGTATATGACAATTTAATACTCAGAAACTGTTCCACAAACATTTTGAAGGTTTTCTTTATCTTAC
>NW_003547542.1:0-4021 GCF_000090795.2 Amphimedon queenslandica | reverse complement strand
CGTTTTTGAAGGTTTTCTTTATCTTACAGTAGACCCCTTTCCTGTATAAAGCAGTATAAATAGCTACAATGACAGTATCTTTCCAGCAGAATGTGATTCCATTGTTGAAAAACTTAGTAGCTTTCTATTGATATAGCTAGATCATCTAAACTAGCTCTAGAAAGTGAGTTTTCCTTCGATTCACTCCATTCTGCCATCTCCACCATGCCATCTTGCCACCCAAAATGGCCGTGAAATTAAATGTGGGTGTAGTGTAAATTATGAATATGATTAAAAGGCGTTAGTGAAAAAGGACTATTATAACATATACATATAGCTCCAAATTTTTGTTGTTCAAAAATTTCAACAAATTTGTTAAGAATTTTTGGTTGACAAAATTTTAACGAGCGAAATTTTTGCTTCATGTGTTGGTCCTTGGATTTATAATATGACGAAGATTTTATTGACAAAAATTAATTTTAACAAGAAATTAAGATTTTGACAAAATTTTTGACTGACGAAAATTTCAAGTTGAGCTATATGCTATACCAATAACTAATGATTGTGTATAGGAGAGGTTTTTTGGAGTGATGAAGAGAATGGTAAGAATTAATTTAATTTATAGCTTATTAATTATTGTTATCAAAGGACCCCTGATTAATCTTCCTAAAAGTCTCATTTCAGAATTTAAGTTGATGCGATTAAAGTTTGGGGAGACATTTTTCAATGTGGGATCAATCGTGATGAACAACCCTCAGTCTCCATCCATTAACGATATTAAACGTGTACTGGGTAGATACAGCAGTGCATTAAAACCTCAGTTAGCTCAGTGTAAAGATGTCCATAACATTCTACAATTAGTACGTGAGAACAGTTCACTTGATGATATTAGTGTGTTGGAGGTTCTTGTTAATAAGTTCAATATTAAGGAGGTTAAGCCAGTTATTAAGGAATATAAAGAAGCTATTGAGGAGTTAAAAATAAAACTTCGTCAATTTTTGGAAAAAGAGCTTTTAAAAGCATCATCAGTACGTGTACTTGAGTCTGTTACGATTGTCATTGATAAAGATACTAGCTTTTCAGTACTTAAAGATGTACAGAGACTGTCATTAGCTGCATTACCCTATTGTATGAGATTAAATGTCATTAGAAGTGGTGGTAATATGCGGTGGGAAGAATGGGAACCAGAATCATTAACTGATACTTATGTGGGCCCTACTGTACAAAGTAAAGATACCTGCACACTAACAACTGAAGTACTAGGAGGTATACATCAATATTATTAATATGATACAAAAAGTAACTATTGAGTATAGGAACAACAGAAAAGGATGAAGATCAAGTTATATTGCTACAGGAGAAAGTTGAAAGTATTCAAAAGCAACTGGAGGAAGAAAAGGAACTTCATGAAAAAGAGAAACAATTTTATGAACAAGTTATAAAGAAATATGAAGAAGAAATGCTTCAACAGAAAAGGAACCTCATTCAAAATGAAGAGAAAATAGTAATGCTTATTCAACAACATAATGATCACTTGAAACACAAGACAGAACAATATGAAGAATTAAGATCAGGTTATAGTGTTATTATTTTATTGTTGATTGATTGATACTTCACTCATTATACTATAGACTATAAACTTACTCAAGAAGAACTTGTGGAACTACAAAAGTTGTTACAGGAAAAGATACAAACATCCTCCATTCTCATGAAACAGAAATTAGCTGCTCTAAGAGAGAAAAAGGAATTGCAAAGAAAGATTGATGATCTTAAAAAAAAATTAAAACTACAGCAAGTCAAAGATCACAAGGAAGTATCAATTCAGTGTGAATACACTATCACTGAATCAGGTAAGTGTGTATGCATGTGTGACATACACATGTACATGTACTTCTACCATGCCTAGTTGTAATTGACACACTGATGCATGCTGTCATTTGTTTAAGCTGGCTTCTGTATAAGTTCAATTTTAATGCAATTTTCCCTTGTTAAGTAATAAAGGCCTGGGCTTTTAATCAGACAAATACAGTACCTCCACATAATTATTGTTTATTGATACTCCAGTCCTTATTATATTATAGACCTACCCACTACTCATAAACAACTAGAGGAACTTGAAAAGAAGTTAAAGGAAGAGATACAAACATCCTCCAGTTTAATGAAACAGAAACAAGTTACTCTAAGAGAGAAAGAGGAACTACAAATAAAGATTGATGATCTTCAACAAGAATTAGCAGTCCGAGATCATAAGGAAGTATTAGGTATGTACAGTATGTACATACCTACATGACATGTGTGCATGACATGTAGCTGGTATAGTGTTTCGATAATAAACATAATAAACATAAACACCCCTTCTTGTAATTTAATCAATAGAACAAGCACCAGTAGAACAGAAAGAAGAGACTGAGATATTACAAGAGACTGAGACTGTACATACATGTACTTATATCAGTAAAGGTTAGTCCAGTACTCTAAGGCCATGTTTACACAGCTACGTTTTCAAGCAAAAACGAATACTTTTGTATGCGTTTGCACCTTCCGTTTACACAGAAACGTGCAAAAACGCTATGAAAACAAAGGCAAATAAAAACGGCTTCCAAAGTGGAGACTTTTAAAAACACATACATTTGAAAACGATGCAAAATAAAAATGAATTTGAGTGAACCGTTGCTGTGTAAACGTGCCCTAATATAAACTGTATCTACTGATAGACCACATGAATGATTGTATGAGGAGGAGTACACTAGTTGATATTAGTAGCTACCATATTTGGAGTATAGGAATTTGTAGTGATTGGTGGGTGGAATTCAGTTGTGGCTATACATGTACATGTACATCATAATTGGACTCATGTACGTGTATCTATATTGTATAATGGTTTGAAATTTTATTTTGGTGAAGGTCTATCAAATTGGGCAAATTTTTTCTCTAAATTATGCACTACATGTATATAATTTTAAAGAAATTATTTATTTTATTACTGTTATTATTATTATTATTTTTTAATTATAGGTGACATATTAAAATTATCAGTGATACTGGAACCATTTGAAGATGACTGGTATCACATTGGACTGTGTCTTGAAGTGAAGGAATCAGTGTTATTTGAAATCAAAGAGATGACACCAGTTGATTCAAGATTAACTCATGTACTTGAGACCTGGTGTCATGAGAAGGATAGAACAATAACTGAACTGAAGGACTCATTGAAAAGAATGGATAGAGATGATATACTTGAAGGTAAGGATTAGTGATTGCTATATATTAATTATATTCATGTACTGTACATTGTCATTCACTGTAGGTTTACATGAATTACCTACTGGACAATATACAATGAATAATGATGAAGAATATGATATTAATGGTATGTTGTTGTTTGTGAAGCTACTGTTGACATTTTTATTAATTATCATTATTTTTAGTAAAAGATTCAAATGATGAAGTTGAGACTGAAATTGAAACTGAAAACAAAGAAATACAAACAACACCAACAAGTATGTAATTATTTATTTATTTATTTATTTATTATCACTTTTATACTTTAGCTGTTGACAAAGAAATTCAGTTCAACTATCTTGTACCATCACAAGGTTAGTCCCTGTACTATTAGTAACGTACATGTAGTCTCAGGTCAACTTTGCAAAAAATGAAAAGTAGAGATTTTTTCATTTTTATAATTTTTTGATGCATATACTTGTTCATACATGTATGTTGCGTAGAATGTTTGAGCCAATTTTGATCAAATTAAAATTTTTGAAGTTACTCTACAATTGGACGGTCCCTGTACTATAGTACAGCGTCTCAGGTCAAATTTTGTTAAAAATAAAAGTAAAAAATTTTCCATTGTTATAATTTTCCCTGATGCCTATTCATGTATTTGTGTTGTGTAGAAAGTTTGAGCTAATTCCGATTAAAATTAGATTGTTTACAAATTTTTGAAATTGCTCCAAAATCAGACGAAAGTTCCTGTACTGTAGTACATAGTGTCAAGCCATATTTTACGAAAATTGAAAAGGAGAGAATTTATCAATTTATA
>NW_003547541.1:6586-17023 GCF_000090795.2 Amphimedon queenslandica | reverse complement strand
CTTTTGATACTATGCACTAAAATTGCTTTATCATGTTATGCTGCAACTCTCAGGAAACAGCTCTATTATGCTCTACCAGTCAGCCATTATGTTCCCAATTATGCCCATGAATTTCATTATAATAACCACCCAAAAATGTGAGATTATGAAGTTCTGAGCAAAAGTAGCTGTTCAAACATAATTTAAAACAGTTAATTTATTGAGTGCAATGGCTTGTTTATTGCACTTTTTTAAAATATAAATTATGCTGGCATAATCTGCCAAGGCTAGTGTACCGGTATTACCATGCAGGTATTACAGTACTTATAAACACCTTGAGACACACTGGACTTTAGCAAGTATAAACAGACACATTCTTAAGTACTGTATGCATAGTATGTATACCAGAAAGTGACTTGTGAAGTGAATATCAGTTTATCTCTTTCAAACAGACCCCTGGTGGTGTACATAAATACAAGAGGCTTGTAAAAATTTAGCAAAATTTTGCTATTAAAAGTCACCACACACAAAATTAATGACACACAATAAAAATAAATGTACTGGAAATGATACACTGTGAAATCACAGGTAACATTAATTTGGCTGTCCTTATATGGTTAGTAATATTAGAAACACATTTCTGTGTAGTAGTGTAGTAGTTTGGATGGTTGCACTTTAAATGTGATTAGCTGATGATATATCTACTACAATAGTGCATTCCTTTGTAACTGAGCCTTGAGAAGACAATGGAAGAAAAGGGAGAATATGATATAGCAGCTCCTGTAGAAGGAGGAGAGGGGAATACTTATGAACTGGCTGATATTAGTGGTAGGAGGAATCAGGATTATAGTGCTCAATCAACAGGAGCTGTTAAGGAGACTACATCAAAGCAGTCAACATGGAGCAAACCATTAGTTGTCATTGCTATACTGCTGTGTCTCGTTGTGATGCTACTCTTGATAACACTTGGTTTGTTACTGCTTCAATTGGCTGCTAGAGATGATGTATGTACCAGTACAGCTACTACTGGAGCTGTTGCTGGTAACAATGAATATCCTAACTTCACTCAATGGGCTAATGATATAGTATCTAGAGTTAACGGGAGCATTCCTGACTTTAATGAATGGGCTAACGGTGTTGTTTCTAAAGTTAACAGTTGTCATATGGAGTCACTGTGTGGTTCAGGAAGAGGATGGACAAGACTAGCATATCTGGATATGACTGATGCTTCAAAGAACTGTCCTTCTGGGTTTAGACTGTACCAGTCAGGATATCATAGAGCTTGTGGTAGACCAGCAACAAGCAGTGGTAGCTGTGTATCAGTTCAGTTCTCATCTGATGGTATCAGTTATTCTCAGATATGTGGTAGAGTAACTGGGTATCAATGGGGATCACCAGATGCACTACATAATGAAGGCAACAATCATCGCAATGACGTTAATTCTTCATACATTGATGGTGTTAGCATCACTCGTGGGTCTTCTCGTCAACATGTCTGGTCACTGATGGCTGGTTACACTGAAACAAGCTCTTCAGCAACAAATGCGTGTCCATGTAATACTGATAGTACAGTATCAGTGCCATCTTTCATTGGTAGCAACTACTTCTGTGAATCAGGTAGTCGCAATGTTGATTGGTCAAGTACCCTCTACACATCTGATCCACTCTGGGATGGTCAAGGTTGTGGTTCTAACGAAACAGCTTGTTGTAATGTTCCTGGTATCCCATGGTTTCACAGAGACTATGGTAGCACTACCACTACAGACTATATTGAGTTGAGGGTGTGCGGAGATGAGGGAACTACTAATGAAGATGTTCCCGTTAGTTTGTATGAGATTTATGTTAAGTAGTGACATGTGAGTGGTGTGTTTATCTACATTTGTACAAGTACATGCTGTTTTGATGTTTTACTATCAAATTTGTTCTAATTAGTATTGCAATTACTTGACATTCAAAAAATGACAATAATTCTGATTACTGGATTGAGTGTATTGCCAGGTACATTACCTATACTATAACACACCTTGAGACACACTGGACTTTAACAAGTATAAACAAGCACATTCTTAAGTACTGTATGCATAGTATGAATACCTGGAAAGTGACTTGTGAAGTGAATATCAGTTTATCTCTTTCAAACAGACCCCTGGTGGTGTACATAAATACAAGATAGGTAATAGAGTCAATGAGATTGAGAACACGCTGCTTGACATCATCTGCTGGCTCAGTCCTGTCTATAGCATTGTGAAACACCACATTGAATGCCTACAAACAATAATACTTAATACATACTCTACCAATACACATTCTTATGATTAAAGGTCTAAGAGAGATTAGGGTACATATCTTACTTTCAGTGAGAACTGGTATATGGGGTTGATCTTGCACAAGTCATTGAGTATGAAGTATAGTATTGAGGCTCTGGCAGCTGCAGGTCGGTAGCTCTCTCTTGCTTCATTGATCTTCTTCTCAGTTACCTTAGCTTCAGCAACCTACAGTATACAATGTATAGTCTCAAGTTTTATTACATTTTCTAATACATATTGATGTGCTTATGCTGTGTAGAAGGTTTGAGCTGATTCTGAATTTAATTTTTCAAGTTATGGTCTTTTTAAGAAAATGCTAAAATTTTGAAAAATACCCAAGGATATAGCCCATGGTTTTTTCTAAAAAATGGCTCCAAATTCCCCCTAAATTTTTATTACATTTTCTGATGCATATTGATGTCCTTATGCTGTGTAGAACATTTGAGCTGATTCTGACTTTAAGTTTTTGAGTTACGGCCATTTTAATAAAATGCCAAAATTCTGAAAAATACCCAAGGATATAGCCCATGGTTTTTTTCAAAAAATGGCTTCGAAATCACCCCAAATTTTATTACATTTTCTGATACATATCAATGTCCTTATGCTGTGTAGAAAGTTTTAGCTGATTCCGACTTCAATTTTTTGAGTTACAGCCATTTTAAGAAAACGCTAAAATTTTGAAAAATACCCAAGGCTATAGCTCATGGTTTTTTCCAAAAAATGGCTCTGAAATCACCCCAAATTTTTATTACATTTTCTGATTCATATTGATGTCCTAATGCTATGTACAAAGTTTGAGCTGATTCCAACTTCAATTTTTTGAGTTACAGCCATTTTAAGAAAACGCTAAAATTTTGAAAAATACCCAAGGCTATATAGCCCATGGTTTTTTCTAAAAAATGGCTCCGAAAGCACCCCAAATTTTTATTACATTTTCTGATTTATATTGATGTCCTCATGCTGTGTAGAAAGTTTTAGCTGATTCTGACTTCAATTTTTTGAGTTACGACCATTTTAAGAAAATGCTAAAATTTTGAAAAATACCCAAGGCTATAGCCCATGGTTTTTTTCAAAAAATGGCTCTGAAATCACCCCAAATTTTTATTACATTTTCTGATACATATTGATGTCCTAATGCTATGTACAAAGTTTGAGCTGATTCCGACTTTAATTTTTTGAGTTACGACCCTTTAAAAGTTTTGAATATAAGGCCTATACTCTTTTAGCATTAAAAATTGGCTCGTATTACCAATATTATTATTTTTAGAATAAAAAACACACACACATGTACACACAAACACATAAGTTACAATGCATGTATCTTACCTTTATTTCAATCTCAGCCACTGTCCTCTTAGTAATTTCAAGGTTCTCCACTAGACTAGTGTCACCAAGGAAGTTCCCTCCTGCCGATGAAAGACGAGACAATAGTGAGTCCTCAAGTTCCTTTAATTTGATTTTAAATTCATTTTGTTGACGTGTCAGCTCAGCCTTTGGACAAAATCAAAGACATAAAATACTTTAAATACTATTAAATAGAATGATACTTTAGTTTTTTCAAGGTCTGGTCGTTCTTTGGCGACCACTTCAGCTAGTAGCTGATCCTCCAGTCCATCTCGTGTGACAGTGAAGTTAATGAGTGTGGCTTGAGCCTGCATCTCAGGCTTATAGTGAGGATTAGCTAGGTTGGTCTGGAGTATCATACGGAACCTAAAGAATAAATAATAATAATAATAATAATAATAAATAATAATGGACATAATAATAATAATAATAATAATAATAATAATATTTGTACATGTACATGCATACAGTATGTGACAGTATAAAAGTTCAAATTTATTAGAATTGTGTATGAGTCATTGAGTATACATGTATATGAATAGAGGAAATGGCTGAGATAAAATCAGGGTATTCTTTAAAATATTTAAAGTTAGTTAGATATATGTACATGTACATGTATATACATGTACGTGTATGTACAATAGTATAAAAATTATTGGATTGTTCTTACGATGGGTGGTATTCCACTTCTTTGTCTCCCATCTTAATGTACCTTCCTTTCTTTATAGTGAGTCGTCCCAGTAGTGGGTCCAATACTGGGTCTACATTCTCACCAATGTTCTCCAATAGAAGACAATCACCATTAGACACTGCACTCTCTATTGAATCCAAATATCTGCAGAATGAAAAAAACATTATTCATTATCAACAGTCAATTACATATTCCTTCAAACCCATGTTTAGTATACTGGTCTGTGTTTTAGTGTCCAATACTCCAAACACATGTACAGTGTATGTACATGTAAACCATTTATTCTTAACAATAGTAATACATTTACACATACAGTACTACATTAACTTCCTTACCCTTTATTTCCCAGTCGAACTACTTTAAGATTCTCAGCCTCCCTAGTCTTGATCCACTTGACTCCTTGCAGCTGTGGGTCAATCATTAGCGGCCATCGCTCAGCGTTGGTTAGTATGGTAGCATTCTCTATGGACATACGATCATTGGGAAGGTTCTCATTGTTCCACATTGCAACAGTAGCAGCATCAGTTAACAGTGCTAGTACATCTAATCCTTCAGTCCTTGGTATTGTTGGCTATGTGTGGATATGAATGTACATTAAATACATGTACATGTATATGGGGTGGCCAGTGTGTGTGTGTCTGGAGGTGAGTATCAGTAATGTAATACCTGAGTCCCTTGATATCTGCCCTCAGCTTCACCTCAAGCAGATATCTCAGTCCTCAGGTATTACATTACTTACACACACACACACACTGGTCACTGTACATATGTACATTCTCACATTAAGTGTCCCAAGGAATGGTATCCATTTTCCTTCCAGTAGGTCAATACGATAGCTCCGTCCAAAGCAGCCCACGTATGATATATAAGAGGCAGTCATCAGTACATCACCAGCTAGTGTCTTCTCTTCCTCCTTCATCTTCTCAACAGATTCAGCCCAACGTACCTTCTCTGACGCTAAACCATTTACTAACCTACAGTACATGTGTACATGTACATGTAGATCACATCAGCTTTAAAAAACCAAATAGCCCAGAGTTTTTTTCAAAAATGGCTCCAAAAACATCCCCAATATTTATTGCATTTTAAACACACATATTGATGTACTTATACATGTACTTGTACCTGTTAGCTAGACCAATGATTGTAGCAGTGGACTCAGCTTCTTGTTGACATTTTAGCTTAGCAGCAGTAGCTTCCTCAAACTCTCTAGTCAACTCAGAGAGATTATCATCCAATTCCTACATGAACAATCATAATAATTATACATGTACATGTACTCAATGTGTTACTTTTATTTTAGCTTTTATTTTTGATAGTTTCTCCTGAGCTGCAGCTAAGTCTGCATTAGCTGTTGCTAGTGCCTTCCTTTTTGGCTCAACGTCACAGAAAACCTCATAAAAATTAACAATGTTAATAACCCAAGCACACAGACCTATGAAAAGAAGTAGTAATGATATGCATATACAATATAATAATAATAACGTTTTACCTGCAGCAGCTGCTGATTTAGCTCGTACAAAGTCAGGATCAAACTCTTTATCTTGAAGGTAAGGCTCCACTGCTTTCCTGTTAGCATCTTGTATGTTCTCCTTATCAAAGTGTATCAACATGTCCAGGAACTGGTCCAACTTCCCCATGTAATTCTTTCCAGCATTCCATGAAGTGTCTTTGGGTATTTTATTAGAAGGAGCGGTCAATACCATCACCGCTCCTATGACTTTAACTACAATTGGAGGTGGTTTTCCAAATGATTTCAATTCAGTCAGGTTGGCTTTGTTAAGAGTATTGAGTGCTTCGGAGGCAGCTGCTAAAGCTGGTTCCGCACGAGCTAAATCTTGTTCACAGTCGTGCTGCTTCTTGGATACTTCTTCGGCAAATTTAGCGACTTTCTTTTCCTCACCGTCGGCAAAGTCTTTTTCTTTCCCGACCTTCTCCTGCTCAATGCCTACTCTCTTAATGAGAGCATCAGCATCATCGTTCTTTTGTTTTAGCTCAACTTCCTGGGCAGCCAATTTCTCCTTCAAATCATCCACCTACAGGACACAATGTATGTATAATCAATAGGTCAATATAATGAGTAACTATATGCGTATATTAATTTCAGTATTTTTGACATACTGTACATGTACATGTAGTTAATAATGGTTTGATTTTAAAACTACTATTTTCTTTATTATTTTACTGTACGTACTTGAGCTGATGTGCTCTTCAGCTTCTCCAGTCCTCCTTCTAACCTCTCCATGTTCCTCAATAACTCACTGTGCTTCTTACTCAATAAATTACGATATAAATTAATCTATAATAATAATAATAAATAATAAATTAAAATACTATATTAATAATACTATGATAAAGTTAATGACATACCAGTTCTAAGAAGCTCTTAGGTGTGGTGTAGTTATATCTTCTCTCATTAGCTAGGTATTGCTTGCTCATATCATTCACACTGGTATGAACATAGGACATGAATAAACTAATAGACTGACGTACAGCAGGCTATTATACACAAGAAATGCAAAGATTAAAAACACATATACAACATTGAGTATCTATTACCGTTATGAGTTCAACTTCAGAAAGGAATCTTGAGCTGACGGATATGAGAGCTTCTTGTGGCCACTCATGAAACCAGTCAATACAAGTACAACTAACAACAGCTGGGAACTTACGCCCACGCACTCTTAACGTGGTACCAACAGGAGAAAAACATAATACAACCTAACAAGAAAATAATAAAAATTTATGATACATTTCTTAATTTTAATAAAGTTTTACAGGACACACACAAAAATTAATAGATTAAAGTACTTTAAGTTGTCTCCGGACTCTATCAATGAAGAATCTCCATATATTCTCCCTGGTGTCCTGTATACCTGCTCCCTTCACTTCATTACGTAGTCCACTGATGATATTCTCTAACTCATCATCAGCAAACAGACCTGGTATCTCTCCTGAGGCTAGCAAATCATTTATTAACACTAGAAACTTCTCATCAGGAATCTAATAACAATAATAAAATAATAATAGTCATGTACAGTTAAAAAAGTACATTGGAGAGGGACTTTTGTCAGATTTTTGAGAAACTTTAAAAATTCGTAAAAATATAATTTTTGATCAGAATCAGCTCAAACTTTTACACAACATAAGTACATGGTATATGTATCAGAAAATGTAATAAAATTAAAAATAGAGTACAGTACCTGTGCATCTGTCAATAGGAATATGGTGCCCACTGATTTTAGACCTGCTTTGATGTAGAGCTGAGCTAGGTCAGTCCTAAGGTCAGTCACGCTGTATCCTTTCCTCAGTTGTATCTGAAACACCTCCAGTCCAGCGACAGACCCGGCCAGCCTCGTAAGACTCTGCTTTCCACTTCCACCAACTCCAACAAGGAGAGCATTGCCACGAGGAGACTCAAGGATACGACTAATACGACAACTAAACAACAAACAAACAAACAAACAAACAATGAATATATAACAATAATAATAATATGTAGTGAAAAGTATACATGTACATGTACAATTGTACAATAAAGATATTGGTAAAGGCAGTGTACTATATGCATGTACATGTACATGTATACGTACATGTGTTGCATGGCAGCTTCAAAGAGTACAAGGTTCATGACAGCATTGATCTCATTGTAGGAGTCGAGTGCTTCCTCTAGTATCTTGTTCAGTGTGGGCCAGGCAGTGATGGGCATGTACTTAGGCTCTCCTATACCGGTAGCAAAATGACAGTAGATTAGTGGCTCTGCCTTGAGGGCTTCATCATCGAGATCCTATTAATAATAATAATAATAATAATAATAATAATAATAATAATAATAATAATAATAATAATAAATAAATATATAATGTACATGTACATGTACATGTACACTCTATTAAAATAATATTATAGCATATACATGTACATGCATAAGTACATGTACATGTACATGTATATGTACAAGTACATGTACAGTACATGCATTAAAAAGGTCGTGCTTACATCAAATGATTGTTTAGCAATGTCAAACTTGAGTTTATTGAATGTTGATATGTCTTTATCATCAATGAACTTGTCCCCATAGACTCTGCTAGCCTCGTGAAGCCAGACACGAACAAAGTCCATTGGAGTCTTAACACAATCAGGACCAGCAAATAACACACCCTGTACCATGTAGATAAAGACTGTAATTATCATTAATATAAGGACATTAGTATGGACCCTTTAAAAATTAACTGACAAATGTACATGCACATGTACATGTACACATACAAAGTCTTTACAAATTTACATTAAAAGTTTTGTATTTTCTGGTAATTTTAAAGGGGAAAATTTGGTGGCCATTTGCCCACCAATGACTAAAAATTTAGCAATTGATCAAACTTTACTCATGCATGTACATTAAAAATTACCAGCTACACATACAGTATATATTACTTACCTGAAAGACATTTGAGAGGTCCCTAAGATTAAAGATATAATGAAACTTGACAGCAGTGGGGAGGAATGAGGTAGCAATCTTGTTATGAAGCGTTAAAGCACCACTGACTATCTTCTCACTGATACGCTGGATAGAGACAGGGAAGCCAGAGGAAGTCAAGTGCCCCATTAAAATGCTCTGGTATATAGTCCTCAGTGCTTCAGTAGCAGGGAAGCTAAGGGCAAACACACTGAAGTGACGTTGTAGTCTTGAGTTAATGGTGAAACTGCCAGAAGTTGGGTTCATGCAGGATATGTATTGAACATTATGGACTTCCTTAAGGATCAGTTTGTTCCTATCGTACCAATGACTGTAGTCCAAGTGCTGTCGTATTAATGTGTGGGGCTGTACTGTACCATAGGTATCAACCACAGGCATATTCATGTCATCAATGAAATATATTAGCTTCTTATTTCCTGGTGGACCGTAGTTACGACCTGCTTTCTTCTCCAGCGGTTTCTCCATTACGTGTTGGAGCATGAGTGATGTTGTGTAGTAGTTGAATGGGATCATAGTGACCATCATGTTCTCATCAAGTGAGTTCAGCTTGTCATTAATGAGGACTGTCTTACCACAGCCAGCATTACCTACTAGCATTACTGGTCTACCATTAGTTATTAGTAGATCAAGGAAGTATCTGTAACGGACTGTCTCCAATGTATGGACCAGCATACTCTGTATGATGATGAAAATAATAATAATAATAATAATAATAATAATAATAATAATAATACATTTATGATGTATTATAAAGGATGCCTTACTAGTATAAATATCATAGAGAAAATACCCACTATATTATCATAATAATATGCTACTGTACATAGTACAGTGCATAATAGAAGATACATGTACATGTAATATTATACATATACTGCACATGCTCACTTGAAGAGGTATGTCAGAGTCATAGTTGAAGTTTGGTACTTTGTCACTCCAGGGGGCCCACTTCTTGGTCTCGGGGTCAAGGAAATAATCAAATACCGTCCCCTGACTGGGGAACTTGATGTTCTTGAATTCACTCACCCACCACTTGGAGAACTCAACTCTGTAATCTATCAACTATCAAATACAAACAAACAATAAAAATAATAATAATAATAATCCTATGATTAAAAATAAGCAGCTTGAATAGCTAATTTATTATACATTTAAAAAATTTAAATGTATTTGTCTAAGCAGTAAACACTCAATTTTGCAGTATAAATCCTTACAATTTAAATAGTGAAAAAAACATTTATGATACACACTACATGTACATGTACATGTATAATATAATGTTAATATTTATAACCTGATCTTGGAACATGGCTCCACCAAAGGCCCATACTGCAGCAAACACAAAATAAATCTCATACACTTCCTTGTTTGAGTCTGGAGGTGTGTTCTCCGGAGTGAGGAGAGCCTCCAGTAGGTAGCAGAGTGTCTGGATCATGCTGCTCTCTGATACCGGGGTGATCTTCTTGAACCTGTGCCGCAGTGTCTCCAGACAAGGAGGGATGTATCTGTCAAATAATATGGTGAGGTTTGCCTTCTCTGATTGTACCTCTCTCTTATCAATCCAACTCTGGACATAACTACATGTATAATATATAATAAAGAGAGTGAATGAGAGATCAAATACATGTACATGTACATGT